>NC_064274.1:16605000-16905000 GCF_003254725.2 Canis lupus dingo | reverse complement strand
TAATTGAATGATAAACTTCTGCTTTAAATGTAGAATTAACTTTTACATGTGTATTATCCCTTTTTTCATTGTTTCCTTTGTATAAGGACGCACATTCTTCCAAGGTTAAAAGAGTTCAGAAGTCACTTCTGTGTATATGTAGATCAGTACTTATTCATAGATGACAACTTTATCATGTATAGTTATGTTTATTGACCTCAGAAGAAAAACAAACAAATCTAATAATGCATAGTGATCTTGAATTTTTTACTACAAATCTAGTGCAATAAATTTAAAGATTAAGCATCTTAAATTTGCATATGCTATTGATTATATTCTTACAATATTTCAAATTAATTTACTATCAAAATAGCTGAGAACTTTGGAAATGTCATATAAAATCTGATGAGAAACTGTAACTTCTATACATTGTGGCTTTGAATATGTGAATAAATATCTCTAAGATTTTTCTGAAGAAGTGTGAATCTGTTCTGAGTCTTAAGTCATTCTTTTTTTTTTTATAGAGGATGTTTTTGTTTTTTTTTTTTTGTTTTTTTTTTTTAATTTATTTATGATAGTCACAGAGAGAGAGAGAGAGAGAGAGGCAGAGACACAGGCAGAGGGAGAAGCAGGCTCCATGCACCGGGAGCCCGACGTGGGATTCGATCCCGGGTCTCCAGGATCGCGCCCTGGGCCAAAGGCAGGCGCCAAACCGCTGCGCCACCCAGGGATCCCTTAAATCATTCTTTTAAAGAAATATTTACCAAGTACCTACTACATGCCTGGCCCTGGGTCAAGCATTTAAGACAACCAGCAGAGTAAAGGGGACTATCATAGATCTGAACACTTGGGAACACAGTACCTTGTTTTCAGACTGAGAACTGAGAACTTCCTAACACTCTCTAGCACTCAGAATTACTGATCTGAAAGGCAAAGATTTTCTATGGATGTAGCTCTGTTTCCTAGAGAATTCCCTGGGTATATGCTTTTGACTCAATGAGTCTCATGGTTAAGCAGGGACGAAACCACTGAGAAGAAAGGAAATTTTTAATTGAAATCAACCTAGAACTTCTTGATGCTTATAGGCATCATAGAAGAATTCTGTAGTCTATACAATCAATGGCACTTCTGCCTGCTGGTTGATGAGAGGTTATCGGCATTCCTGTATTTGTATATTGGGCAATATGCTGGGCAGTGGGGTTACAAGGGAATGAGAGAGACACTCTTTCCGCCCTTGTGAAGCTTCCGCACATCTTCCTACATACAAGGAAGACAGATTCAAGAGCAGCAAGTCCAATTCAGCACAGCAACTGCTATGGGAAGAGAAGAGCCTAGCTCAGCCTTGACAGTGGTGGTGGTGAGCACCCAGCAAAGGCTGTCTAGAGGATTAATAGCTGAACAAAGACCCATAAAGACAAGTTGGAAAATCATGCGGGCTGGGGAGAATAGACGGAAGTGTCCTAGGCAAATAGAAGAACAGATGGTCTCTGGGAAGGATGAAGATGAAGAACTCATGAATCAAGAAAAAGGAATATATCTGTTTCCCTGGACCTTGGGGAGTGAATCAGCGGATTTGTCATTTGTGTTAAAGAGTTAGACCTTTGGGGGCACCCGAGTGGCTCAGTTCTTTAAGCATCTGCCTTTGGTTCAGGTCCTGGGATGGAGCCCCACATGGGCTCCCTGCTCAGCAGGGAGTCTGCTTCTCCCTTTGCCTCTCCCCTGCTCATGCTTGCACTCTCTCTCTCTCTCTTTCTCTCTCTGAGATAAATAAATAAAATCTAAAAAAAGAGAGAGAGACTTTTGTCCTGAGGGCAATGCAGAGCCATCTAAATGTATTGAGCAGTGCAAAGACTTTGAAACAGTCACTATAATAATTATAAGAGGGAAAAAGAGAGGTGGCAGAGAGACGCCAGTAGGAGAATGTGGAAATAATCTGGGTGAGAGATTTTTGAAGGAAGAACTGTAGTGTGGCAGCACTGGGCACTAAATGAAAGCTAAGCGGACTGTTTAGGAGTTTGTGCAGTAAGAATTTAATGCCATTCATGTGACGAATGAGGGAGAGGGAAGAATCAAGGAGGACTCCCAGATTCCTAGTTGGAGTAACTGCGTGGATAACCATGCCATTCCCTGATAGAGGAGGGACGCAGGAGAAAAATGGGGCTTATGAGGTTGGTTTGGAAATATTGAGCTTGAAGTACTTCTGGAATATACTAGAAATAGTTGGACTGGAGCTATCAGTGGTCAGTGAAGCAATGAGAATGGGCACATGAGCTTAGGGGGAAGAAAAAGCCCTGAAGTATAACAAGATAAAAAGCATATGTAAATGCAGAGGAGCCTAAAATTGAGTTCAGAATAGTCAGAGAACCATGAAGTGATTCACCAGAAAGTGAGCCATGAAAGTTCAGGATGTTGGAAGCCAGCAGCAGAGTTTCAAAAGGAGCAAGTGACAATCAGCATCCAGTGTTGCTGAGGGGCCAAATCAGATCGGCATGAGTATTTACATATGTTTGTTTGATAAAGACATAGGATATTTTGTTGGTTTGCCTGGTAGCTGCACCAACTTTTTGGCTGTTCTAGTGTTGTGATGTTCTTGTGTGGTGTGGTAGGCATATTAGATGTATTAGTTTATTTAATTTTCGCAATATCCCTATGATCTGGTGATATTATGTCCATTTTACATACAAGGAAGTCAAGCTTATGAAGCTTGTTTTGAGCCACAGATACTTATTCTTGGATGCAGGTTTGCTTTTTTCCACTCTATACCACACTGCCTTGTGGGAAGCCTAATGTCTGGCCTAACATCTGAGGATGTGGTATCATGTCCTATCTGTTTCAAGGTGAGCCCTGATCTCTTTTGAGTCAGGTTTATGCTGGATCTGGTTCCCGCCTTATAATCCAATTTTGACTTCAGTGTTAACCGTTCTCTGTACAAGTTTTGTCTTGGAAATCTCCCTAGAGCAGGGTTTCTAAACAGCACTGCTATTAAAATTTTGAGCCAGATAATTCTTTGTTTTGGGGTGCTATCCAGTGCATCGTGAGAAGTTTAGCAGCATCCAAGGCTTCTGCACACTAGGTGCCAATTGCATGCTCCACCTCCAAACAGTGATAATAAAAAAATGCCTTCACCCATTGCCAGATGTCCCTGGTGGACAAAATGTCTCCCAGTTGAGAAGCATTAGCCTAGAACCACAGTCCATTTCAGACAGATGCTCTGCCTTGCTCTTACTAGCCTTTTTTCTCTTCCTCTTCCACACCACTAAAGAAACTGGAATCCAGTTCCTGATCACTGGGCAAGTTGTTATGATGTCCCTATCCAATCACCACTGGCCCCTGATTTCAATTCTAAGTAGACTTCTCCTGGATATATTGCCACCGGTCCCCTCTACCTGCAGAGAAAAGTGTGTTACACCACCTGAAACCTCCCACCTGGTGGCCTTTGCCACATCTGTGTCCATCTTAGCCTGTATTCATCAGTGCATCTCTTCTTCATTCCTACAGTTGAGGGACTGCCTCTGTAAAATCTAGTTTCAGATCTAAATACTCCCTCTCTCTGTCTTTTCTGCTACAGTTAACCAGGTCGTTGCTCTCCAAATTCTAAGACATGAGCCTTGGTGACACTAGTAATGACACAAAAGCATGTTTAAGAGGGAGGATAGCCCTCAAGGCAATTTCCAAAGCATCTTTACTTTCCTTAAAAAAAAAAAAAAAATCACATTATAGATCCAGCATCCATCAGTTAGTTTAAACCACCTTCCAAGCTTTATTTTCTGTATTATCCCTGGAGGCAATATATCAAGTAAATAGTACCTCATTTAATGTTTAACATGCATTAAAGTGCCCCCCCCCCCCAATTCTAGATTTGCATGCTAGTTTTAGAATTAAGGACTTCAGTAAGTGAGTTAATGTCCTTTGTCATACTCAAACCTAGGTCTCCAATCTTAATTATCATCCTCATACTTAGGTTTTTCTTTTTCTATAGTTATTCAGAAGCGTTTTTCTCCATTCCACTTGCTATGGATTTCATACTCTCTTCTTTTCTGTTTGTTTTAGGCTTGCAAACAAAATTGCATGCAGTGTTCCAAATGCAAATCAATCAGGGTTTTGCTTTGTTCTGTTTTTATGAGTAAAGTAATATTTTCTGTTAATTAGCATTCTTTATTTTGATTCTGATTCTGAATATTGGACTTTATCAGACAGTTCTATTAAAAATTGAAACAAAACTATTTAGTGATGCATTCAGTTGCTATCATCAATGATAGTTTATGTTAAATTCTTCCTTCTATATCAAATGATTTATGTTGCTAATTTACACAATGAGCCAATTGTATCTATATGTTCCATGCCTATATGTATGTATTTCTGAGATAAACATCCATCCCCCAGTTATGCCTGTAAGAAGATTATATCCTCATTATTAGGCCAGAATTAGGTGTAATTCTGGGTGTCAGCCACCCAGGAAAACTAAGGTATAATTGATGTAGGCAGGTGAGGAAATCCCATTGAGTGTTCTTGAGGTTTTACTCCCTAAGCCTAGATGTGATGAATCTAAGAACACTAAGGAGAATCCCCAGATATTAAGAATTAAGAATGTGGATGACACTAGTCATAACAATCATTCTTATGAGCAAGGCAAGTAAGAAATTTATTTAATTTAATCTTCACAGCAACTATATGATGCTGGTGGGCACTATATTATTATCCCTACTTTGTATCTGGAGCCACTGAGACAGAGTTTAAATAATGTGTCCAAAGTCACTCTGATAGTAAGTGGAGAACTGGGCTGTAAACTCAGGTCTGCTTAAATAAAAAATCCCCACTTAAAGTCCTAGAAGTTACTGTGAAGGAGGCAGGCTCGCCATGAGGCAGGAACCTGTTAGAACATTTCATTAGAGTAGTCCAATAGAAATATAATACAAATCACATGTGTAATTTAAACTTTTCTAGCAGCCACTGTAGAATAGAGTAAAAAGAAAGAGATAAAAAATAGTTTTAATGGTATGTTTATCTTACCTAAAATGTCAAAAATATTTTAATATGCAACCAATATGGAATTATTTTTTAATCAATATAAAACTATTTTTTAAACATATTTTAAATCTATTTATTCATGAGAGACACAGAGAGAGAGAAAGAGAGAGAGGCAGAGACACAGGCAGAGGGAGAAACAGGCTTCATGCAGGGATTCTGATGTGGGACTCGATTCTAGGACCCCAGGATTATGCCCTGGGCCGAAAGCAGGCCCCAAACCGCTGAGTCACCCAGGCATCCCAATATAAAACTATTAATGAGGCCTTTTACCTTCTTTTTGTGAAATCCACCATACATCTACTTGCAAGACATCTCAGTTGGTACCATACATATTTCAAGTGCTTAGTAGTCACTTGTGGCTAATGGCTCATGTATTAGATAGCATAGCTTAAAGGATCTTGTTTCAGGATTTGGGTAATTTATATTTTAAAGATTACCTTGTGTTGTGTCATTTTATCTCACTTGAAGGATTTTTCTAGCTTTGAGTAATTTCATGTTTGAATGATCTAACTTTCAATCATGTTGCAAGGAATTAAGAGGTTGATGAGGATCAGTAACCCCCCTAGTTCTACTAATGGCATCATAATAGCCACTCCTCCTCTATCCTGGAATTTTCTTTTCTTAGAAATTAGTGATTGTTGGGGGTTCTTGGGTGGCTGTCGGTTGTGTGGCAACTCTTGGTTTCTGTTCAGGTCATGATCTCAGGGTCATGAGATCGAGCCCTGCATTGGGCTCCACTCTCAGCATGGAGTCTGCTTGAGATTCTCTCTCTCTCTACCTCTCGCCCTTGCTCATAGTCTCTCAAAATAAATAAATAAATAAATAAATAAATAAATAAATAAATAAATAAAATCTGAAAAAAAAATAATGATTGCCTTAAATTTGATATTAGTTTGGAATTTGAGCTCTTGTGATTTTCCTTATATTAGTCTTTCACCTTTCCATTCTTGCCTAATATCTTTTTATTTATCTGGTGAATTTGCAAACAGGTTGCTAGCTGGAAAGTGTAGACACAGCCTGATGATTAATCCAGTGAATGAACTGATGCCAGAAATGCAACAGTGTAGGCAGCAACCAACTCCCAATCCCATTGATATACAATAGGCTCTTCTACTTAGAATTTCTAGACCACTGTTGTTTAAATCCAAACTAAAATGAAGAGATTGGGGATGCTTGGGTGGCTCAGTGGTTTAGCTCAGGGTGTGTTCCTGGAGACTGGGGATCGAGTCCCACATCAGGCTCCCTGCTTGGAGCCTGTTTCTCCCTCTGCCTATGTCTCTGCCTCTCTCTCTGTGTCTCTCATGAGTAAATAAATAAAAAAAAATTTTTTTAAGTGAAGAGATTGATAACAGACAACTGATCAAGAAAACCAGCCTCCTGTAGCTGCTGATGTAACTTAGGAGCAACAACTGGCTCACAAAATGGGCAACAGAGCATGCTACTAAAAAAAAAAAACCTAGATATTTATAATGAAGAGATTGGGTAAGGGGTACTTTTACCAGTAAGATATTTCAGGACAGTTGTGATGTAATCGTGAGAAAATAAGTAAAGGATGAAAATTGTAAATTATGTAATAAGTGAAAAATTTTGAATCTTGTATTTGTTGAAATTCCTTTACAATTGGAATTGTCTGGAAAAACCTAAATTCCATCAATTGAACTGAGACAATTTGCAGCAACATGATATACATGACAATGTCTACAGCAAAATATCCTCAATATTCATTCTCACCTCTTGATGAAATCTTTTAAAGATTTCCCCCTTTTTTTTATTCTTCCTTGTTCACATGTGTTTCTGACTTAAGGTAGATGTGAGTTTAAAGGAGATAAGTAGAATGTGGAACAGGTCTACGTTTGAGGGCTCCTGAGACAATCAAGGCAGGTGTTATGATTTGGAGATGAATGGAAACCATAGCAAAGACAGCTACAAGTACCTAATAAGACAAAAGAAGTATGATTTAATGATTAGGCACACATTGGCCTCTGTGCTTTGTACCAAGCAAGCTAACAGCTTCAATTTAGAGCCCCATCTTTTCACTAGTTCTTCAAGAGACTTGAAAATGGAAAGGAGTTAGCCATAAAGTGATAAAGTTACTCACTCATTCTCTTTACTCTCTGTATGCAACCTTATCTTCTAAGCCCAAGGCAGATGTTAATCTGGGAAGCACTTCAGTTTAATTTCTAAGCATGTAAAGGTGTTCTTTTCAAATTTCCCTAATTCGTCACGATGTGTATCACCGAGACTAGGTCCTGAACAAAACCATAGCAACAACTAAAAGGACAATGGGAAATGCAAGTGGACATCAGAGACATTTGTCTTTTATCAGAGTGAGCAGTACTGTGCTCCCTTCCCCCCCCCCCCCCCCCATGAAAAAGACTGTAAAGACCAAGGAAAGGGATAGATTTTAAGTCTTTCCAAATAGGCGAAAACTTGAATCTAGTCTAGTTCCTGATTACCAAAAAAAATTTTTTTAATCATTGTTCAGGAAATTTAAGCATGTCTGGCTTGAAACTAGAAGATTTTGCCAAGAAGCAAAAAATAGTGAGCCCTGAATGGAAGAGTCTTCCCTTTCTTTACTGCCTTTATTTCTTCAAATAAAGAAGACTACAATGGAAGATTTTTACTGATACCTCTCATGATAATGTTTCTAAGAAAATCACAAGGTTTTTTTGTGTGTGTGTTTTTTTTTTTGTTTTTTTTTTTACCACCGTGAAAACTTATTTAACAATGTCAAGCTAGTTTCTTAGTTCTTTGAACAACAGCTTTTTGCCTAGACTATTAGACATCTCATGGGGAAAATATTTTGCATCTATTGAAGAAGGAGCTTGATTTTACCTGGATAATTCATCCCTTGCCCTGGGCAGACAGCAAAAGGAGCAAGCTCTCCATATGCTGAACAACATTCCACAATGGCATAAGCACACAGACAGGTTTTGTGGCTGTTACTACTTGTTCCTATGTCAGGGACATTTTCATTTCTCAAAACTTTCCTGTTTTTTTCCCCCCTTTCCTATATAGATTTTACTGATCTATAGTAACATATCAAAATCAATTTAGTAGGATTTAACTAGTACTTATAAAGACATAAAATCCCTTTCTATTTACCTGCATGGCCCTTTCTTAAAAAGAAAAAAAAATCCTTCAAATGGTACCGCATCTGAAGTCTTGTGAGATCCTTATTTTATTTTTTTCTTAAACAGTTTACTTATTTATTTTTTAGGTAAACTGTATGTCCAATGTGGGGCTCAAACTCATGACCCCAAGATCAAGAGTTGTGTGTTCTACCAATTGAAGCAGCCAGGCACTCCTATGAGATCCTCATTTTAATCAGCCTGGGTGCATCAAATTTCACAATTACATAATTAAATAAACCTCTGTTTTTAAATGGTTTAAATTCTGGGGTGCCTGGGTAGTTTGGTTGGTTAAGCTTCTGTCTCTTGATTTCAGCTCAGGTCATGATCTCAGGGTCATGAGATCAAGTCCTACTTGGGGCTCTGTGCTCAGCAGGGAGTCTGCTTGAGATTCTCTCTCTCCCTCAACCTCTGCCCCTCCCCTTCAGGCGCTGGTGTACTCTCTCTCTCTCTCTAACATAAACAAATAAATCTTTGAGAAAAAAAAAAACAAAATTGATGGTATAAATTCTCCCCTACAAGTGTGAATTGCCAGATGTTCCAACCACTGGTATACTCCAAAATCCATCTCAATTATCTGCTTCCTAGACAGAAATTCTTCTTATTAAATCCTTTGTTTCATTTAACCTATATAGGAGAGATGTCTACATGATGCTACTATTTACAGGGAAACATAGCCTGTATATAAGATATATAGAGTAGATAAAATTTTGCTCAAATGTATCAATTTATCTCTGATCTCCCCTATATAGTTTGAGTGTTATGAGGTGTGAACCCTGTACCTATTTAGGTACCAAACTAGTCATCTTCTCTACTACACATTAAGGAAGAGCTAGTTTTCTAAAGAGAAGCTAAAAGGCGGAAAGATTGCCATGCCTAACTCCCCAGTGAATATCTGATCCTACTGAAATCAAAGAATCAGAGGACAGGGCAACTATTGGTCCACTTGCCACACCAACCCACCTTTCAACTTTTCTGAGGAGATAAAAAATTGCTCTATTTGTATCTAAAGTCTTTCGAAGGAAAACTTCTGAGAGCAACTTACCTAGAGTTAACCCTCCTGGTGGGAAAATGTTTCCTATTTCCTAATTAACTTTGTGGCCACTGCAAAAATATCCTAAAAATAATTATAGAGAAGTAAAGACCCATGGAAAAAAAATTCCATATAAGCAAAGAAAGCCCAGTTAAAATATTTTCTTGATGGCAAAATTATATCCCAGAATTTCTCTAAACCAAGTAATGAAAAGTTAATATATTTTCAGATTAGCATATACTTGAATATAATCTGTAACAGTGACATCTGGTGGCTTTTATTATAATGCTGTGGCATCTTTTGTACAGAATCATGTAGTAATTAAATAGAATTGAAACATAGCTTTGTGCTTTACCCATGACAAAATAGACATACGTATTAGCTTTTACCAAAATATTCCTTATAAACTTGGTGAAATGAAATGTCAAATATTTTTGCAAGTTCACAAGTTTGAAACTTTCAGATAAGTGCATACAAATTTACATTTTAACCTTAAACTTTTTAGCCACACTACCATGAACTTGCTGGCTTTAAATTTATGTGTATTTAACTTTCATTCATTTTTCTTGTCCTGATGGAGTAGAGGCTCAGATTGGCATACTCTTTCATAGCTGCTTCCAACACCAGCCTGTCACTCATGGTAGCTAAAACTCCAGGCTGTCTGGAATAAATTTAATTCATTGCCCTCTTAAGCTCCACCAAGGCTAAGTAGAGAGGGAAGGGTGAATAGATGAATCTTAGTCTTTCTCTTGGGGTGTTAAATGTTAATGATGACCTTGATCTATCTATGTGCACTTCTTCCCTCCCCCAGTTCCTGAAGGCTGGCTACCCATACTCGGAAAAGCTTTCCAAACGCCATAAAAACCTAGGAGCATATGTGTTAGCAACAAAGATTCTTTTAAAAAATTATGTTTTAGCTCTACAGAGTTTTTAAATACAATCTTTCAATTTGCACTTTTTTCAACTAGTTGAAAAGCCATCAGGAGACTGGTCTCTGGCAATTCCCATCTCTTAAACTTCTTTGAACAGTTGGTCTCTTTGTAAATGTTGGCTGATGCAGAACTCCTTATGCTGAGGTTCTACCATAAAGGGACTTTTAACCTGTAATTTCTGTAGATTAGGCACTCATAATTTACATTAGGTAATCTGCTTTAATTTGCACTGTTGAGTCTAGAAAAGAAATGTGGCTCAGATAGCAGTATTTACACTTGTGTGTGCAAGTTGAAAGTGATCTAAGCATCAGGCCAACTGTACCATGCCATGTTTAAGTGTATAATAAGCAAAGCCATTGGCTTACTTCAATAACCTGCAATTTCTGCTTTCTTTCTTTCTGTCGGGACATGTTATTTGTGGTACGTAACAGCACTTATCAAGAGAAATACCTCATTAGAGAGTTAGAGAACCAAACTATATTCAAGCAAGATTTTCTTCAAATTGTATTAACATTAATTAACACAATTTGAATTGCATTAACAATTTACTGTTTCCATAACACCAAATTGTGAATATACCCAGGCAAAGAAAACAGTAGATACAGATGCCATTTTGTAAACAGACCATACTACAGAGTGGTCAATTCAAACAATAAATAGATGCTAATAAATCCATTTTATTATCTCTTAATCCTTCATGGGGATGAGGAATTCTTTTTCCAGGTATGTCTAATCTATGAAATATTGGATCAGGATCAGTAGCAGTCTGCACTTTATGACTGTTTATGTCAGTTGCCATACAAAGCAGAAGAGTCCCTGGTTAAGGTTCCCAGTCTGGTGAATTATCTAAATACTGAAAACTCCCAGATTGCTAATTCCATGTTTCTACTAACCACCAGAGTGTAGTAACTCTTATTTAACTGGCTGTCTAGTAGACATCTCACACTTTACATGTCCAAAGAATTTCTGATCTCTCCCCAAAGCATCTTCTCCCATAGTATTCAGAATAAATGGTACCTTCATTCTTCTAAAAGCTCACTCTAAAATACATTGAGTCATCTCTGACTCTTTTCCTTCTCTTATACCCCGAATCCATCCCAATCTATCAGTAAATCTTGTTTTTTTTTTTTTTTTTTTTTTTTTTAATCTTGGTTTTGTACTGTCAAAATACAACCTGATTCAAATTACTTCTCACCATTCTGCCATTATTCTCTTTGGCCACACCACTATTTTCATTTGCCTGATGGCTCCACTCTTTACCCTACTGTATTTTATTCTAGCAGCCAGCAGAATCTTTTTAAATCTAAGTTATATCATGTCATGCTTTTTTAAAAAATTGTATCTCTTTGCTCAAGCTTTTCTGAAAGATTCATTTCTCATGCACAGTAAATTCTTATAATTGCTTGGAAGGCCCTAGATACTCTGGTTCCTTTTCTACTTCCTTTATCTTCCACTATAGTTTCCAACAACCTGTCCTTGCTTTTGGTAGACTATATCACATCTGTTGCTTGGAGACCTCTACACTCCCTCTGCCTAGAACATCCTTTACTTATGTAACTTCTTTCTGGCTTTCTCCTTTCCTTCAGGTTTTTGTTGAAATTTGATCATCTCAGGGAGGCTTCCCATTCCCACCCTGTATGTGATTATCTCCCTCTATCTATCCTCGTGTTCCCCATCTTCCTTCTCTGGTATTTTCTTCCATTTATCATCAACTGATAGTACAAAATTTATTTATGTATTTGTTTATTATTTGTTAATTTCTACTTGTTTTCAAGAATATAAACTCTATGAGGAGACTAATGTCTGTTTTTTTTCACTGTTGTAATCCCACCACATGGAACAATGAGTGCTTGTGCCTGGAACATGACAAAACTTGATAAAATGCTTATTGAATGAATGGATGGATGGATGGATGGATTATCTGTAGCTGCATCTTGTATACACATTTCTGCAAAGAAAAGAACTTTCTCTCAGGTTAACCAGGTGTGTAGCATTATGTTTCTGATTAATCTGCTCTAAAAAGCTATTGTTGTTATCTTAGACCTTCAAAACTACAATATTCACTATACTTTTTCAATAATTGAAGATGAGCCTCATGAATCTCATTTGGGGAAAGGCTTGGCAGATATAGCTTGTCTCTGCTATCCTTAGCATCATCACGAGTGGCTTAAAGGCTGGGCCTGGAGTCATCAGATGGCTCCCAGTGGATTCTGCCTGTGGGATGGTTTGGGCTTTTTAACCATGTGTCGATTGGGTTCCCAGGGTAAGCATACCCCAGAGAGAAGTTCAGGTAGAAACCATGTCATCTTTGGTAAAACAGCCCTTGGAAACTATGCAGTGTCACTTTTGCACATTCCATTTGTCAAGATCACCACAAAGGCCAGTCCAATTTTAAAGCAAGGAGAAAGAGATTCCACCCCCTGATGAGGAGGGAAATAGTAAGATTCTGCAAGAGCAGTTGAAGCAAGAAATATTGTTATGATGATTTTGGAAAATGCAACCTGCCATAGCCACTACAAGGTATTTGAGGTGATTTAAGCTCTGCATTGACTAAGATGATATTCTATTAATAAGACTCATTTCCATGTTGTCTCTCAAATGATCCGTGTATTGCTATCATACAGAGGATAGTGTTTGTAGTTTTAAAATATGTCCACAAATCTTGTACAATTTTCCTGTCAAGAAGTGGCTACTCCTCCTTCCCTTGAATCTGGGTTGGACTTAGAGACTCCACTGTAAGCAATATAATGCAGCAGAAGTGGCATTGCGTGAATTCTGAGGCAGCTTTCAACTTTGTCACTGGAACACTTGTGTTTGGAACTATGAGCTGCCATACAAGGAGCTCCAACTCTCCTTCGACCTCCATGCTGTGAGGAAGCCCAGGCCTTGCTCAAGAGGCCAACCATAGGTGTCCTGGTTGACAGTGTAATGGAGATCCCAGTTGACAGTCAGCATCAAGTGCCAGCCATGAGATGAGAATGAGGCATCCTAGATGTCCAGCCCAGGTGAGCTTGAAAACTGCCACTCACATCTGACTGCAAGCACACAAGAGAGCCTAAATGAGAATAGACCAGCCAAGTCTTCCCACAATTTCTGACCCACAAAGTCATGAGTAAAATAAAATGGCTGTTTTAAGCCACTAAGTTTGGGAGTAATTTGCTATTCATCAAATATAACTAAACAGGTAGATGTAATAGCCAAGAGGGTCTAATTTTGTTCGAGTGCTAAAATTATAGTCTTCAATTCTACATTTGCTATATGACAAAGGTTGGTTTCAAGGGTTAAACCCTTTATTATTCCTTTGCAATAGAATAATTTTTAAAACAGAGCGAAAACTCTTTAAGTTCTTGATTCATCAATCCTAATCCTTTCACAGGATTGAGAATGCACTAGTTTGCACACAAACACACGTGAGGACACTCTTAAGTAAGTTCTACTCAAGTCACTTTATAGTTGGAGACTATCACCAAAGTGTATTCAGTTCCCGATTGTTAAGTTAATTGCTTAATATTTTAACTGTTTTATTGTAACAAAGCTATGTCATTGTTTAGTTACTATTACTTTCCTGTAAATGTACACCTTGTTATACTATTCTAATACAATTTTTATGTTGAAAATGGACCTTCTGCTAGATCTTTTAAGAAGTTAGGATGTTGGTAATTGCTAATGAGCTTTTAAAAATGACATTCCTCACACGTGAAGCAACAGCAATGAAATGAATCTTGAAGTTAGAAGAATATGGGAGCCGCAGATTGAAAATAATGAGACAAGTAATTTAAGAAGAAAATGAAAATAAGAATTAGTTCCAAAAATTGGTCTGGTTCTTTCTGCGGATGTACAAAAAAAAAAAAAATCATAGTAGCAACATACATATTTACTCTTTTTCATTGTTTCTCATTCAGAGCTATAGTGCTATGACTGTACAATTTTTTTCAAGTACAGACTAAGTTTAATTACTCAACTTTTTAGTTATAGAACAGAAACAAAGGGTGTGACTGGAGAACACTGTAATTAAGAGAATGCCTTGTTCCTGGTGTGCTTGCAAATTCTCCTGCATTCTAAGAATTACAGTTAAAGTGTGTCTACAGCAAATGTCAATTGTTGCAGTTATTAAAAATGAAATCAAGTATATAGTGGTCTAATTGTCTGCAAACTGGAGGGCAACTCTATTTCAGTCAAAAAAAATGACAGCACCAAAAAACCCAAGAAAGGTCAATGTTCAGATTTTGTCTCTTTATTTTACTGTTTTTGACTTTTCACATATGAATATACTTGAACCCCCCACCATCCCAAAAAACATTTTTTTTCTACTTTGAGACATAAAATACAGCTTTTTTTTTTTTTTTTTGAGACCTGTGAGATCGTTTTGTTACCTTTGGGACATAGCTAAGATGGTTTACAATTTCAAACAGCTTCGAATCTCAATGGTGTGTGTCTGTGTGTGTGCCTGCACGCGCACCCTGCCTGTGTGGGTAAATAATACGCATGCCGGGCAGCCTAAACCATTCACTGCAGAAAGGTCCTGAATCTGGTTTGGCAAATCAGGATGCCACTGGGTATGAGGGTTTTACTTACACGAGCGGCAGCTGTTCTTGTGACTAACGTTAAACACACTGGCTAAGTATATTCTGAAGCCAGTGATAAACAAGTGTCTCAAAGATACATCCATGCAACAGCACATGTTTCGTCTTTTATGCACTACAATGGGTGTCCCACATCAGCTTTCTTCTTTTCCAGGTTTCCTGCAGCCCCCCTGACTGTCCCTGTCACCCAGTGCCAGATGGGAAGTGAGAGCTCAGCTGATCCACCTCTTTGTGGTGGAAACCCCCAGAGCTTCAGCTCCAGGCTACAGGTTACCGAAGCCGTCATGAAAAATTCAGAGCTGATATTAACAAGTCTGCTGAAAGTACAGCGTGTGTCACATTATCCCCCCTGCCTTTCAGTTAATACTTAAGCTACTGTCGCCACAAGAAGAAACGCAGACTCTCTGTGTTCGCGTCCAAAACTATTTGGGCTGCACTAGGACGATTGGGGACTAAGAAGAAAGATGTGGAAGAACAGAGAGAGATGGGACAGCTGGATTTCCGAGCTTCCTAGAGAAACAAGGACTTGGAAGTAGAACAGCGAGCTGCGAGCAAGGGGCCTCCTAACGCTTGGAATGAAATCCGGGGATATTTTACTGGAGTTTCAGTTCTTTTTTTTTTTTTTTTTTTTTTTTTTTTTTTAAATATTTATTTATTTATGATAGTCACAGAGAGAGAGAGAGAGAAGCAGAGACATAGGCAGAGGGAGAAGCAGGCTCCATGCACCGGGAGCCCGACGTGGGATTCGATCCCGGGTCTCCAGAATCGCGCCCTGGGCCAAAGGCAGGCGCCAAACCGCTGCGCCACCCAGGGATCCCCTGGAGTTTCAGTTCTGTAGCTTCTTTAAATAAATGTTTATACTTGCTGTATATGCATGTTGCTTCTACACTTATCTAGTAATAAATGAATTTCACAAATGTTTTTTAAAATTCTACAGAAAACAATGAGATATCAAAAAAAATTAATTGCCAGTTATAATTTGTTGAGGACTCGCTATGACCCAAGAGCTGTTTTAAGTAAGCACTGTTGCGTATTACCTCATTTACTTCTCACAAGCCAGTAGGGTAGGTATTATTTATTTATTTATTTATTTATTTATTTATTTATTTATTTATTTATATTATTTATTATTGATGCCATTTTATAGATTAGGAAACTGAGGCACAGGAAATTTAAGTGACTTGCTCCTGGTCATATAGTAAGTGGCAGATTAAAACCCAGCCAGTCCCTCTCCAGATCCTATCCACTTCAACTCTATCACTACTGCTTATTCACAATATTTCAAAGAATACAGAAAAAAATCATAGAATATTATAATACTCTGCTCCCCAAATCAATAGATTTGGTGACTTAAAAAAAATAATAAACAGCATTTTGCAGATGAAGTTGAAACTTTCATTGACAACAACCTCAGTTCTATTACCCTTGATTCTTCCCCAGAAGCAACTATTATGAGTTTAGTGTGTATTTTAAAATATAATTTTATGTAAATATATATATGTTATATATATATGGTATGATATCATACTGTATATATATTTCTACAACTTTCTTTTTCTCAACATTTGTTTTTGAGATCTATTTATATTTATATTAAATATAAAACTTTAAAAAAAAGCCTAAAGGACCATGTGAGTTTGTGAGAATTTAATGGGGAGGAAAAAAAAACAGGGATAACCCAGCCATAGGCTACAGTACATATATTACCTCATGAGCTGAATGGGATTTAATGGGAGCACATAGGAGGTCTTAGCATGAATGCAATGATTTAGTAGCTAGACATACACATCAACCAACTGTCAACCTCCTTTGATTCCCACTCCCCATTCTAATGAAATGAGGGAGCCATACCTCATCAGGAACTTTAAAGAAAATACATCAAATCTCTTTACAATCAAGACATTACAGTTTTTCTTTCTTTTGAAAATATACTCATTTATGTTACTGTCAGTTCATAAAGTCATCCTTGAAATTTCATCACTTTTAAAATGTCTCTCAACTCTAATGTTAGAGCATACACAATTAAAAAAAATAGACTAAGTTATTGTGAAACTTTCATAGCGAAGTTTCCAAATAGCCAAGAACACAGACACATTTCTGCTTTCATTCCATCAGATAGACCTATGTCAAGGAAGAAAAATACAAAGTGAATTGACTATACATGATTTGAGTAGACCCCAACTCTTTTGGTAATCTAAGTAACAGCTATTTAGCTGTGAAAGGTTGTCATTTTTAGTCTAACCCTATCACTGTTCTAAAACAGTTTTTAAAGAGGGGATGGAGGATGGGTAAGTAGAGTGATTAAAAATATCAGTAGATAGTACGGTTATTATTCTCTATCATTTGTGCATTTTATAAGTGTAAACAAGTGCTGCAACACAGTAACAGTGTAATGAACTATTTTACCAGGAAACCAGTATAAACTTTATTTTGGCTAGTTATTGTCATTTATTCAAAATTCACCATTTAAAGGCCAAGAAAAAGATTCACCTGTATTAACACTGGAGTTTATATGTATTTAATGACAGCCCAATTTTAACCTCAAAATTTAAAAAAAATAGCTGTAACATGTTCAATTTTAAGGGGGTAATTACAAAAGCCAATAATGCAATAATGCAATAAGAGGATAATGCAAGAGCCAAATAGATTGCTTGGTAGTCATAAATCTTGCATAGTTTGCCAAAAATCAAATAAGCAAAGATACCAACATTTTAAATGAATGAAAAAAATCTAATATTGTTTTATTGTCAATATGTGATTTTTTACTTCACCTATTTGTCAACATTTGGAGTTTGTGATAGTGTCCCGGTGTGCAATGGTCATTGAAGTGCAATCTAAGACTGTAATAAGTAAGAACCTCTTCTTTCTTTTTTCTCTTAGGAACAGACCCTGTTACTCTAATACTGAGAAAAGTTGGCAGGATAGTCATTTTAAATATCACTTGAAAATATGCTAAGTAGAATGTAACCTCTCATCCCTGAATCTGTCAGCTCAATGTTCCTGGACACTGTTTAACTTCTAGGAGGTGGTTAACTTAAAAAACCATAACCCCTGCTTCAAAGACTTAACACGGTTAGATCATTCTAACCGTTATCTAGTGTTATTTATGATTGGCATTATTTTATCTTTCTTTTTATGACAGCCAACCCAAGGACTTTTTTTTTTTAAGATTCTTTATTTATTTTTAAGATTTATATATTTATTTGATAGAGAAAGAGAGAGTGCATAAGCGGGAGGGGTAGAGGGAGAGGGAGATAGAATCTCAAGCAGACTTCATGCCACGTGTGGAGCCCTAAGCTAGGCTCCATCTCACAACCCAAAGGGCACAACCTGAGCCAAAACCAAGAATCGAGTGCTTAATTGACTGTACCACCCCCGCACTGCTTAAGATTTTCTTTTTAAGGAATCTCCACACACAGTGGCTTGAACTCACAACTCTGGGATCAAGAGTCACATACTCTACCAACTGAGTCAGCCAGGAGCCCCAAGATGTTTGTTTTTTTTAATGAGTTTAAGTGTTCAGATGACTTCTATTCCCTTTAAGCATTCAATATTCTCCCTTAGTCTACTAGCCAGTAAGATACCCGAAGACTGCCCAGAACAATGCTTCTCTTACACAAAGTAAGTGATCAGTAAATTTTTATATCTCAGGGAATTGTATTAATTTGATCCAGAATTTACATTTAAGTTTACATTATCTTTGCATTTTAAATCAGCACTAATAGTTGTGTAATTTTCAAATCAAAATGTCTGCAATTGATTTGGAGTATGGAGTTTCTCTAGCTTTCCCATAACCAACTTAGGATAAATAAGTAGGCAGTGTTGACAGTTTTATGTGATAAATAACAAATCTTAAACTTAATCAATTCTTTCTCAGAACTTGGGTTTGCAAATATCAGTTTTTATTACCCTGATGGTAATTCCATGAAGAGCAAGAAAAAATTTTCTTTTCAAGTGGAAGAATGATTTGTTTAAGAGCACATGTTCATTCCCTCATAACCTTTATCTTCTGTTTTTCTCCTTAGATTTAATTTTTGAAATGTTTTAGCCTATATTCATATATAGAAGTGGTTTACATCTTTATCATACATAAAAATGGGAATTTAACAGAAACATGGTCTTATTTAGGTGGAGTGTTATCATTAATACAACAGCCAGGTCTCTATTAGTAAAATAAACTATTGAAATAATTATCTGGATAAATAATATACTTAATTCCTGTTTTCTTTTCTGTGAAGGCAGCTTTTTACTATGATTCTTAAGCTTTGGAAGTGACCTTTAGAGTCCTGAATATGGTTGTGCCAGCACGTTTGCAACATGAAGTGCAATTTGGTGGAGGACAAGGTAGATTAGAATCCATAGCAGGGTAAAGTGAAACAGCAATCTGCTTTGAAACAGTTTGACATTGAGAGACCAGGCTCAAATCCGGTTTTCTGATATCACCTCATTCCAATAGAGGTTGAAAACAAACATGTTGCTTTACAGATCCAGCTCCATGTTCTTGCACATGGCACATGCCATTAGTCAACAATTACATGTGAACAGGATTGTATTATCCTATGGTTGGTTGTCATAACCCTGGTAGAAGATTATAGCTACTGAGAATTCACAGAAAATTGGAGAGAATTTCCACAAAGTTGAAAATTCTTGTCCAACTTTGTAAAAAATAAGCTACTTAGCTTAAAAAGAATCTATATATCTATATCCATATATAAATAAGCATAAAAATCCCTAAAGTGAAGAACAACCAAAAATATTGATGCTATCTTTACTATTTTATAGAACTACACCCACAGAAATATTTTTAAAATACATTTTAGTGACAGAATTCATGGCAGAGATCATTATTTTCACCCTAATGAAAATATGAGCTGAAAGAAGAAAAGCTTCCTGTTGAAGTTTTTCTCTTTTAACTAAAATAATATTTGTTTTCTTTTGAACTACATGTCTAGTCTTTTTAAAAGCATTTAAAACAAAAACAAACAAAGCATTTAAAATATTACCTTAGAATAATCTCTTTGATAACAAAACTATTGAGTCCAAATGCAATGGATGTGTCACAAAAGGTTATTAAACTTTTATCTTTCTAAAAATTTCCATGATTCATCTCACATTCTGTTGTCAAATGTTGACACAATTATCTTAATGACATCAATTAATAATTCACTGACTTGTAAATTTAATTTGAGTCGGTCATGTTTATGAATGACACCCATTTTTTGTTTCTCAATTTTCTAAGTCTTTATTTCCTTCTTACCTAATTTTGTACTTTGTGGTCCTTACAACTTTTATACTCCTTTATTGTTTACTGACTAAATAATTGAAGGATAACCCATCAAACTTCCTTTCCCAGTTTTACTGCCTTTTACCCTAGAAATGACGTATTCAACTTCTTTCACTGCCTTAAGTCTACAGTCCTGATGATAAAGTACAGGTTTGGGCAAAAGAAACAAATGGATAAAGGAAAGTAAAATAAGGTTAATATTATAATTGATGCTTTTATCTTCTTAAAAAATTGATTACCTATGTATTTCCTACCAAATTAACATTTCATCTTTCCCCTTTCTTCAAAAAAGAATACAGTTAAAGAAATAATACATGCTTCACTGGGCATTTACTTATTTTGCTTTTCAAATTATCCCAGATACAGGTACAAAAATGTGCATGTTAAAAATAAGTAAAATAGGAACACCTGGGAGGCTCAGAGGTTGAGCATCTGCCTTCAGCTCAGGTCGTGATCCTGGGGTCCTGGAATTGAGTCCCACATGGGGGCTCCCCGTGGGAGGCCTGCTTCTTTCTCTATGTCTCTGCCTCTCTCTGTATGTCTTTCCTGAATAAATAAATAAAATCTTTAAAAAAATAAGTAAAATATTAGCAGCTTAAAAGTAACAGCTTAAAGTAATTTTAATAATACTTTGTGCTATTTGAGAAGACTAAATGGAACAAATAGCCAAGTATATATAGAATTTATGTGTGGATTCAAAAAAGAGAAACTCCACAATTCAAAGTGTGGATTCATTGGTATTTTAAATAATCTTTATCATCTCCACAACCCCAGACACATGTGTTTATTTAGTAAATATTGGCTAAGCAGAGGAATACATGAATAAAGGAACATTTCAGAAAGAAAATATTGTTTATTAATTGCAAATTAAGTAACAATTCAAGGAAATATATGCTCCTCTTTTAATGAAACCCTTGTAGTGTTCACCTATTTGGAAACCTCTATGGATATGAGTATTCTAAGGATTTGTTTTATGATTTGCTGCATATTGCCCAGTATTATCTCTTTGCTTGGTTGAAGTTGAAAAGCATGACCTTCTACCATAAAAAATACTGCTTTTCAAACAGGGTGATAGAAGTTGTTCTGCTTTTCCACTGGAATATTCAAACCATAATGTCTAGGCTTTCTAGCTACTAGGCTTAGAGAATTCTGAAAAGTTCTCAAGCCTTTGGCATTAAAATATTAGAAAGAAGAAGACCAGGCAGCAACTGTTTTCATCTGCCAACAGTCTTTTTGATCTTGAAATTTCTTCATATATTTCTGAATTTTGTTTGCAGCTTCATTTCAAGTAGTTGTTTTTTGGGGGGTGGGTACTTTGGATGAGGAACTCTATTTTATTGACTTGTCTATTTCTATGCCAGAGATTCACAGCTTTACTAATCTAGTTTTGTATTTTAGTATCTAGTAAGAGTAGCTCCTTCTCTTTACTCACTAAAGGATCTGTAAGAAAATAGTAAATTGCTTAAATATCTTTTGGTTGACTTTAGGATGGATCTAGAGGGGACAAAGCCACAGTTAAAGAGAACTAGTTAGAATGTATTTCAGTAATCTAAGTGTGCGATGTTAAGGCTAGAGTAAAAGCAGAGATGGTTAGAAATAAGAGGAGGGGTTTAGGAAGAAATAACCAGAATTAGCAGGATTTGATAATTTAACGGGCTTTTTCAGGATGCCTGGTGGCACAGTGGGTTAAATGCCTGGCTCTTTGCTTCAGCTCAGGTCCTGATTTCAGGATCTTGAGAGCAAGCTCTGTGTAGAGTTCCATGCTCATAGTCTGCTTGAGATTCTCTCTCTATCTCTTCCTCTTCCCCTCCCCACCCCCTCACATGCACTCTTTGTCTCTCAAATAGATAAATAAGTCTTGAAAAAATGATGGGCTTTTTCATCACCTGAAATAGAGAATTCAGGGTCAGATTGTGTAGGTGGTAGAACAAATAAAGATGAGATCAATTTGAACATATTGAATATGTAGTGCTTTTGTGAAAAAAATTAGATGAATTGTCCACTGGACAGTTGTAAATATGTCTAAAAATTTGAGAGTATTGGACTGGAAATACAGATTTGGGAGCCAATAGAGTTAATTTAGCCATGTTATCACCCTGAAGACTACAATGACTGAAAAGAAGAAGGGTCCAAGAATGAAACCTTGCAAAATGCTATCAATAAAGAGGTTGTTAGAAATGAAGATCCAACAAATGTGACAGGGTGGGAGTGAACTGAGAGGTTCAGAGATCATCTAAATATGAGCTATTAGGGGCAGCCCAGGTGGCTCAGCGTTTTAGTGCTGCCTTCAGCCCAGGGCCTAATCCTGGAGACCCAGGATCAAGTCCCATGTCGGGCTCCCTGCATGGAGCCTGCTTCTCCCTCTGCCTGTGTCTCTGCCTCTCTCCCTCTCTCTCTGTGTGTCTCTCATAAATAAATAAATCTTAAAAAAAATATGAGCTATCATGGGAGTCAGCAGTTGGAGAAAATAATCCCAAAAGATTGGAATGCCTGGGTGGCTCAGCAGTTGAGCATCTGCCTTTGGGTCAGGGCATGATCCCAGGATTTCAGGATCAAGTCCCACATCAGGTTCCTGCATGGAGCCTGCTTCTCTCTTTGCCCGTGTCTTTGCCTCTGTGTGTGTGTGTCTCTCATGAATAAATAAACAAAGTCTTTAAAAGAAATAATAAAAAAATAAAATTCCTAAAAGATCAATATGACTAGTGGAACAATATTTTTCATGATCAAACAAAAGTTTCCAACCATGCAGGGATGGGTAAAAGGTTAAGAAGGGACTGAAAGACTAGAATAAAATAGTAAAATCAAAGGACTCTTGCTGTAACAGATTGCATCATATAAGATCAGGCAATGGGTAGAAAGAGATAAAAAGTTTAAAAAGTTAAAAATAGAACTACCTTAATCCCCAGTAATTGCACTACTCGGTGTTTATCCAAAGGGTATGAAAATACTGATTTGAAAGGCATATGCACCACAATATTTATAGCAGCATTATCAACAACAGCCCAATTATGAGAATAGCCCAAGCGTCTATCAACTGATGAATGGATAAAGAAGATGTGGTACATATGTACAATGGAATAATACTCACCCACCAAAACGATGAAATCTTGCCATTTACAACTATGTGGATGGAGCCAGAGTGTGTTATGCTAAGTGAAATAAGTCAGAGAAAGACAAACCCATATGATCACATTCATATGTGGAATTTAAAAAACAAAACAAATGAACACAGGGGAAGGGAAAAAAAAAGACAAGGAGGGAAACCATAAGAGACAACTATAGGGAATAAACCGAGGGTTGCTGGAGAAAGGCAGGTGGGGCATGGGCTAAATGGGTGATGGGTGTTAAGGAGGGCACTTGTGATGAGCACTGGGTATTTTATGTAAGTGATGGAATCACTAAATTCTATTTCTGAAACTAATATTTACTATATATTAGCTGACTAAAATTGAAATAAAAATTTGAAATAAAAAATGAGATAAAAAGTTGAGACTTTGGAGTTTCAAATATTTGAGTAGAAGCAGGGTTGGCAAGATTCAGGATTAATACTGGAAATTAGTGAAAATTAAGATTATTAAAATTGGGAAGATCCAGGCACCATCTAGATGTTTGGATGAGTCATTAACATAGATATATAAATCTTGATTATCACTTGCCTAATTACACATCTAGTAAGTGCCAGAGTTAGGATTCTGACTCAGTCTGGCTTCAGAGTCTTCAATTCTAACCTTACTATATATGATGAAAGTTTATGTAGGGATGATGCACTAATGGTATATGATATGGGAAATGGGCAATCAGAAGGAAAAACAACTCCTGGTTCTGTTGCTCATGCCCCTGGGAGATGAGAAGATGAGCTCCTCCAGAAGGATGCAATGAAAGACATGCCCTCAATGCAGTTACGTTCCAGGTAAGTCATTCTGCAAAAATATCAATAAAATAAGGGAATTTTTTCTGCAATGGAAGGAGGGTCAGAAGAAGATTTTTAAAAGGAGTTAGAGGGGCTCCTGGGAGGCTCAGTTGATTGAGTGTCTGTCTTCAGCTCAGATCATGATCTCAGGGTCCTGGGATCCAACAGGAGGAAATCTACTTCTCCCTCTGCTCCTCCCCCTGCCCATGCTCTCTCTCACTATTTCTATCACTATCTCTCTCTCTCAAATAAATAAATACATTTTTTTAAAAAAGGAGTTAGAGGGATTTAATAATTATAAGAAAACCTAGGGTAGACTATGCTACTTTACTTTCCCATGAGATTGAAAAGGGGAAAAAAAAGAACACAAGAGGAAAGGGTAAATAGAGCAGAAAGGCAGATGCAAGGAAGAAGGGAGAATGAGGCATGTCAGGTGATGTGCTGTCCACAGGAAAATGGGCTTAAAATAGACCAAAACGCGAGTGTATTGTACTTATCTGAATATCATGAACATCTTTTCTCCCCACCCCTGAGCTATCAGAGCACACTGAGAACTCTTTTCTCTTGGCTGCTGATTAGCTGAGCTGGTACACCACCTCGACAACATTTGTGGTACAACAATAACGTGCAATTCAAAACTTTGAGATTTTGCAGATAGTACGTGATAAGCACTTGATTTGTTGAATTGGAATCTAAAAGCCATATGATTTAACTCTTTGTTTCTTTCTTTTTAGGGGGACTAGAGTAAGGAGTTGATAGTGGAAAAGGGGGTAGAAAGCTAAAGAAGTGTGTGGAAAGTGAATAGAAGAGTAAAGCTGGTCATGATGGATTTCCACTGGACTCCAAAGCACTCCATTTCCACCTAAAGCCTGGAACAATTGGGCTCAAAGAAAACATCTAGAAATAAAGATGGAATGATACAATACAATGTTATTCAGCACTATATTCCATAGGTGAAAATGCTGATTTTCAGAAAGAGGATAGGGATTTATTTCCTATTCCTACTTGAATGCTCATTTACTTGAAATACAGAAGGAGAGTGGAGGTGCAGGGCTAAGAAAGAAACACATGCTTCTAGAAAGTACATGATCTGGCCTTTCTATCCATTCCCTTTCTCTTATGGAGTTCCTTGGGGTCCATTTTCCTCTCTTGCTTCTGGGAACAGAACTCCTCTTTATCATGAGGGAGTTATTCCATGAATTTAGGTGGAGTAGACATCTCCCCAGAATGGTGGGCACATGACCCACTTGGCTAATCGGAGCAGCCCATTCCCGTAGTCAAGGGATTGGTTCAGCAGTCAAGTAATCCAAGCAGAGCCACTCAAGACTTTCCAGGATTTTGCTGAGAAAGCAGAATCTTCTTTTCTCTGGGGCTGTAACTTAAGAAGAATATGCATATAGAGCTGCCAGTGGTTATTTAGAGAATGGAGAATATTTTAGAGAGGTTAAAAAAAATAGAGTGAAAATGAGTTTGGAAAGATAGGGTTCTGAGTAATTATAAAGACTTTATGTGACAAACAGATTGATGTAGGGTGTCAGCAATGATTTAAGCAGGTTTAGTGACACAGAAGCATGGCACTGTGGTCTCTCCACCTTTCATTTTTCTAGAAATTTATTGTGTAATTAACTGTGAAGATAGGTAGGAATATAAAGAGACAGAAGAAACAGAGCAGTTCAATGACCAAAGCAATGTTCTCTGCAATAAATAATAATGGTATGGACTGTGGTATTGACAATGGTGCCAGACAAAGTTAAGACTACATTTGTTATAGAATTAGTAGGGTTTCAGTGATCTAATAAACATTAAATTTGAGGGAGAGGGAAGAATCAAAGATCACTCAAAATGTAGTTTAGAACATTATAAACATGTAAACCATTAACAGAAAATTGAGGATAGAAGTTGAAAAGCCTTTGAAGGGAGGTGAGAACAAATAATGAAGTCTTGGAAGCATAATAAACATGCTTCTGTAGAATTATAGAAGTGGGAGTTATCAGCATATAAATGATTAGTAAAGTCACTGATATAAATGAGAATGCCTAGGGAGAGTGTATTGCAGAAGAGAAGATTGACGGGTAATGGGAAGTTACCACAGAGGATGAAGAAGATCAAGGAGATAGTGTTAGTTACATGAAAACCTAGAAATAAAGGATTTCAATAGCTGACAGGAGGTCAAGGAATTTAAAAATAAAACAGTATCCATTCAACGTGGATGGAACTGGAGGGTATTATGCTGAGTGAAATAAGTCAATCGGAGAAGGACAAACATTATATGTTCTCATTTATTTGGGGAATATAAATAATAGTGAAAGGGAATAGAAGGGAAGGGAGAAGAAATGGGTAGGAAATATCAGAAAGGGAGACAGAACATGAAGACTCCTAACTCTGGGAAACGAACTAGGGGTGGTGGAAGGGGAGGAGTGGGGGGAGGGGGGGTGAATGGGTGATGGGCACTGAGGGGGCACTTGATGGGATGAGCACTGGGTGTTATTCTGTATGTTGGCAAATTGAACACCAATAAAAAATAAATGTATTATTAAAAAAAACAGTATCCATTAACTTTATCACTGAGGTTATAACCTTGACCATAGAGTCCACCGTTAGTGTAGTGATACAGTGAAGTCACATTGCATTGGGTAGCCGTCAAATAGATGTGGAGGGAAGTTAAAAAGTATAGACCACTGAGTCTTAGGTCTGGAGGAAAACCAGGATAGGATATAGAAGTTAACTAGAATGTGGGTGTGTATGTGTGTGTGTGTATGTGTGTATTTAGTTTAGCTTTGTTTTGTTTTGTCTATTTGTTAGCTTTTAAGATGTAGACTTTAAAGGAAGAAACAATAATGGATGAATTAATCTCTGAAAAACTGAAATAAGATCTAGAACACAGATAGAAAGATTTTTAAAAAGATTTTATTTACTTATTCATCAGAGACAGAGAGGCAGAGACATAGGCAGAGGGAGAAGCAGGCTCCCTGGAGGGAGCCTGATGTGGAACTTGATCCCAGGACCCCAGGATCACGACCTCAGCCAAATGCAGATGCTCAACCACTGAGTCACCCAGGTGCCTCAGGTAGAAAGATTCTTAAATTAATCTATTCTTTGTTTCCTTAACCACATTTAATTTTCTTCACCTAATGCCTTTGTTAATATGACTGGGCTCTTATCTAATTTTAACTTCTAAAAATAGGTAATTTTTATAAGATCTTTTCAAGAAAATTTAATTTCTTAATGACAGTTTTCTAGCTTTAAAAGATGATTATAGTGATGCAAAAGAATTATATACATTCTCAAACATCCTATCTCAAATTCACATACACACAATAATATAATTTTAATGAAACTGTAGAAAACGAGTGTAGCATAACATTTTAAACATTGAATTATAGGTTCTTTATAATGCATTTATATTTTCATTCGTGTTTCAGTTACTTTTTACATATCTTTTAAAATTAGATCTTCCACCTAGGAGTATTAGTAGCCTCCATCCTCAATCTCAAGATTTGAGTTTTATTTTTTATTTTATTTTATTTTATTTTATTTTATTTTTAATTTATTTTTTAATGGTGTTCAATTTACTAACATACAGAATAACCCCCAGTGCCCGTCACCCATTCACTCCCACCCCCCGCCCTCCTCCCCTTCTACCACCCCTAGTTCGTTTCCCAGAGTTAGCAGTCTTTACGTTCTGTCTCCCTTTCTGATATTTCCCACACATTTCTTCTCCCTTCTCTTATATTCCCTTTCACTATTATTTATATTCCCCAAGTGAATGAGAACATATAATGTTTGTCCTTCTCCGACTGACTTACTTCACTCAGCTGAGTTTTAATTTATATTTATTGTCCTTGGTCATTTTGGGTTTTGTAATTAAACCTATAAAGAATCAAAGTGCTTCATTCCTGAAATCTATGGCAGACATTTGGTTCTATTAACAGGAATATTTTTTGTTAAACTTCATTGACCAGTTGAGATCAAGCAAAATCTTTTTGTTACTAATCTTTTGCTTAAAAATTTCCTCTTAGTTTAATTTTCAGAAAATTTATTGTGCTTTATGCTTCAGGTATAACATTTATATGATGGATAATACATGCAATATGTCATGGAATCATATATATAATATATATGATGCAATGAATAGTGTATGAAGTAATCTTGGTCTACATAATGTAAGAATATATTATTCTTGACATTTCCTTTAAATTAAAATGCAAAAAAAATTTAAAATGCAATTTATCTTTGTAGCAATTTAAATATTGAGTCACATGACATTGACATGACAGTCTATTAAATTTATTAAAACTGATTTACATAAATTTAAAGAAAAAAGGAAATAAATATGAAATTAAAGTGTATGTATATCTTTAAAGACAGTTTTCAAAGATCACATGTGTTCAGTTAATTTTATTGACTAACCCTAAGTAATTGCTGCACTTTGTTGATGTTCAAAAAAGTCAACAGGTGCACCTTTAAAGTTTACCTACTGATATAAATACAAATAATGTTTTGCTCCTGGCATAAACCCACAAGATATAATACAGATATGGTAAATTTATGTCAAATGACAGTCACATAGATCATTGGCCAAAAACAAAGACAACCCAAACTGAAACTGGTGTCTACTGAAATAATCTTATCTAAATTGCAGAAACAAAGATTAGTTTACAGTGTTCACTTTACATAAGGAGTTGAAGTCATCCCTAATCTAACCAACAGTGAAAGAGCTCTTGACCAAGAGTATGCTTTTTTCCTACTCTCTCCCTTCCTTCTTAGCTCCCTGGGTGCCTGAACACATAAGGAATCATTATTACGAAGAAAGAAAACGCACAGATCATTTAATGTCCAGGAACTGAAATTATGTCAAGCTCCAGAGGGACCTCCTGAAAGTTTTCCTGATATTGGTTGTTGTTTAATCCCAGAACAGTTCCTTATGGGGCCAGGATTCAGTGGGAACACACGTGGTTACAAAATAGAAGAAAAAACTAAATGCTTTTCTAACCGTGCTCTTAAAAGCCCCAAACCACCACATAATTACGTTTTCTTGTAATAAACCAGAAATATGAGGAGACTGAATTCAAAATGCACATGAGAACTCTGGAACATTTGGGACTAGTGATCTTAAAATCCACCAGTTGTCTTTGTTCTTTAATTGACTCCTTCACGGATGAGGGGAAGCTCAGTCTCTCATCCCCGCTGTTTGACACCTCTGTGAGCTTTTGTGCCTTTTAGCAATGTTCTTACAACACTGGCAGGAAAACGGGGCAACACTCAGTTAAAGAAGAAGAAACTAAGATAGATGCATCCACAATGAATGTGGCTTGGGGGCTAAATCAATGGCCCCGTTTCCAATCAATATCCCTCACTCTTAATATTGATCTTCGCAGAACAATAGATGAAGCTGCCTTTTCTTTATTTCAGTCCTTACATTTCAGGATGGGTTCAGGGTAGAGATTTTCAGAGCAGCAGGGAAAAAGCAAGTTATCAAGGCAATGATGTAGTTTTGCCTTACAGTAAAGACGAGGCAGGCTAGAGCTTTAGGGTTTCATTTGGATATTAGCCTCACTATCCTTTACTGCCCTTAACAACTTGCTTGTTCTTTCTTTGCCGTAATCTCCTGTTTGTCTCCAGTGTAAAATGGAACTACAACTCGTGGTTCTGGTAAAGAAGGATAGCATTTACGCCCTTTAAAGATGAGTAGGATTATATTATTTTTAAGCACTATGAACTTTCTGGTGAAGAATAGAAAGGTTTCTATCTTGAAGAAATCCTTTTACATATAAGACAACGTTCCAGTTTGATTGTCAGCCTAAATATAACTAAAATATATGTAGTGCTTTATAGCTTACAAAGTGTTTTTACATACATGATCCCATTTAATTGTTAATAATACTGTTGTAACCTGGTAAAGCTAATATTATTATTCCAGTTTAATAGAAGAGAAAACTGAGATCCAGAGAGATTCAGTTGTCTGCTAGAGAACACTGAGCTGGTAAGTGTGTATCATGAATTTAGAGACTTAAACCCAGGCCTCTGTCTCCAAATCAGTGCTCTTCCACTATATTATGATGTCTCCTAAAAGGATCTACTTCATCCCATTTTAATTAATATGATCTCTCTTAATTCATATGACTCCTTTTTGTCCACAAGTTGAAAATATAGCAGGTCTTTCAAGACGAATAAATCTCTAGTCTACATTTTAGAAAAAGATTCATTCTCTTTTTTTTTTTTAATTTTTATTTATTTATGATAGTCACACAGGGAGAGAGAGAGAGAGGCAGAGACAGGCAGAGGGAGAAGCAGGCTCCATGCACCGGGAGCCCAACGTGGGATTTGATCCAGGGTCTCCAGGATCACGCCCTGGGTCAAAGGCAGGTGCCAAACCGCTGCACCACCCAGGGATCCCAAGATTCATTCTCATTTGAAGCTTTATATTGGGGGCACCCAGGGATACAGTATATGACATCCTCAATAATATTAATATAAGAGAGAAATTAAATTCGAGCTGTTTAGGCAAAAAGGAGATTTATTGCCTTATGTAGGAAAATAGTGTAAAGTTGAGGAATGTTTGGAAATGAAGATGTAAATATCATAATGACTCTATCTCTTTCTCCCTTTTTCCATATATGTGTCTGTATGTCTCTACATGTTGGCTTCATTCTCTGATTCCTTTCTCATATGGGGGACATAGCCACCGACAGCTTTGACTCCCATGTCTTTACATACTCTTCTCTGTAAGAAGAAAGAACTCCAAGCAAGACTCAATTGCCCTATTTTAAAAAGGTGAAGAAGAACCATGATTTGGATTCTTTTAGCTTTTGTCATGTGCTCATTTCTGAGACAAATCCCTCTGAGAGGGCATTTAACTCTTGCCATTAATCCATTTTGAGTCAGGTGCTCGCCTTTGGACCAATAATTAATGTCAAGAGGCTAAGTGGTATAAAATCATGGCAATTCCTATTTTAATTATGGAATTTGTGATGGGCAAGTGTAGTGGAGTAGAAGTTTCCCTTCTCCTCCAAATGGAAGAAAGAATTATGGGGAAAGGAAACAATGGTGGTTTCACTACAAGCCCTCAGAGTTTTGTTTTTTTTTTTTTTCTTGGCTGTGTTCACATGGAACAAATATGTCATTTGCTTCCATTTTTTTAGCTTTTACTTTCCTTAATTTAGGGCACACCTAGTTGTTGATTAATTTCATCCCTTTTATTGTTCCCAGAAAGATCTAGGGGTATACCATAGATAACTTATCATCAGAAAATAGTAAATACTGAACCAGAAGCTAGTTTATTTTGGTAAGTAAAAGAAGGACTCTACAATGAGATAGTCTAAGTTCAAATCCTGGATCTGTCACTTGCCAGCTATACAGCCTCAGGCAAGTCATTTATCTTCTCAACACTTCAACCATCTCCTCTGGGAAATGGAGAATTTTGGTAGAAACTTCCTCAAAAAATTGTGTGGATTTTGTGAGATTATGCCTTAACGTTGTTAGAACAATGAGACATAGAAAGTGCTCAGTAAATATCTGCTACTACTATTTTAGAAGGAAAGTGTAAAAGCCCCAACTTCTCTCTTGGGGCAAAAGTTGGCATTGATGAATTTCTTTCCTTTTTGGTGATGCCAAGCTTTCTGAGTTGTGATAGCTAAGACCTTGAACCATGTAGACTATCAGTAAACAACTTCAAATATAGTTACAAGGCTATTCTTAAACTCAAAATACAGGAGGTCCTTTCAATAACTCATTTCATAACAAAAAAATGGCTGCCCATGACCTTTAGCATATGTCAACAATCAAGCAATACTAGTCAATACCCCTGCTTTCATTTTCAAGTGTTTCTGAATTCTCCTATTTGTCAGCTAAACACATTTGCTTCTTCTACTATCACCCGTCTTGCCTCTACCTCTGCTCCACACCTATAGGAGATAATGATATTTAAAATATTTAAATTATGTACCAAACACAGTTCTAAGCATTTCACATACAATATTTCATCTAAATCTCACTATAGCATAATTTTTCCCATTTTATGGAGGCTCAGAGAGGTTAGATGACTCTGCAAAAGTTATAGATAGTAACTGGGAAATCCAGAAGGCAAAACACATGTTTGTTCCTAAAGGTCATGCTCCATGGATGCACATATCTGATTACACAAAAGACACACCTATCATATCTGTAAGTGACATAAATCTAGGTGGTCTGGATAATCTAGTGATGGCTAAATGAAAAACTTTTAGGAAGTGCTGAAACCAATGGATGCAATAAAGTGGGCCTAAATGTAAAGTCCTACACTGATTTTTTTTTTAAAAAATCAGTTACACATGAATAAAATATAGAAGACCTAACTTAACTATACAATATATTTCGTAAAAATGCTCTGACCATTTTATTTGACTGAAAGGTCAATTTAAGTCAACAATGTAACTAAGATCTTAAGAAAGCCAGTGTAAATGTTGACTACCTTAATAGCATATTACTGAGGTCAATAAAGTCAACAAAAGTAAACTCCATTGTGCCAGGCAGAATTATGACTAATTCTGGGCGCTCCACTTTAAGAAGAACATTGATAAATTAAGATGCATACAAAAAGCACAATAGGGGGTTGAGAAACAATGTCAAATGAGAGATTATTCAGCAAATGGAGAGTTGTTGGTCCAGGGAAGAGAAGATTGGGGAGGAAAGGATGCAGAAGAGATGTTTGACAGATGTCTTTAAACTGTTAGAGAGAGTAGAATTTGTATTGTGTCCTAGAACAGAAAAAAAAAAATCTGATAGGCACAAATTATAGTAAGTTTCAGCCCATTATGATCACAATATATTCAGTTGCTCAACTGGGAAAAGAGGTGCCATACAAAATAATGAGTTTTGTTTGTTTGTTTTCACAATATGTGTTCAAGGGAAGTCTGGAGGGTTACTTTAAAGGATCCTCTCAAAAGTGATTATTGAAATCCACCCAAAAGATTGTCTTATACAGGAAATTGAACCAAATGGTTTCTTAAATAGCCTTCCCAATTTTAAGACACTATAATTTTTTTCTTTCTCACCCAATTATATTTTCCCCTGACAAATTCTACTAAGAATGTTATGCTCATTCCTCATCCTTATACAACATCCCTCTTCTCCATCGAAATTGCATGAAACTGTAGTATTTCTGTAAAATTTTTCCAAGCTGTCTCAACCAGGATTCATCCATCCATTCACATCAGTGTCTCTAAAGTTTTTCTTTTAAAATTTCAACTGCAGGGTGTGCCACTCATTCAAAAATGTGATTTTTTACACATGTTTCCATAGCTTGGCTTGAAAAATATTTGAGAATGAATGTTAACTTGTAAAGTTCCAGGAAGCAACTGATTGCTTGTATCAATATTTTCTTTCTTTTCTTTTTTTTTTTTTACTTTATTACCCCTCATCTATTAAATACTAAGTTTGTGGAAAGTAATGGTTTCATTTTAAAATGAATCCAATGATTTATGAAATGTATTAAATTCATCTTAAAATTTTTGTGAATAAAAGCCATTATTGTACATATCATGGAAATACCCCAAGATAATCCCAAGTTCTTTGAAAATATCTACTCTTGGAAATATTCCTCTCAGATCTGTGTTGCTCGTTTAACAGAAAATAATCCTCTTGAGAAGTTCTTCCACAAATTTTTCTTAGCTATTCTTGCATATTTTGAGGTTAAGATTCAAAATGGATTCAAGCGTTTGCATGATGAGGAGGTGTTATTTTCTAATGAACCACATCGTGTTCATGGAAAACATACAGTTGAACCATTTTGAGTACTTCTAGAAGCTGGAGGTTAATGTTTAAAATAACTAAAGGGAAGGTGGACCTTCTTTCAAAGCCATAAAATAGAATAATTGCGATGACACACCACAGTATGCATTTTACACTGTTGAATGATGGCAGCTCCACTTTTGGCTCCCTGCCCCAGAGGCCTAGCACACCCAGGGAGCATTGTAAAAGCCGCCTAACGCACACCCTGGCATGCGTGTGCCCACTTTTACAGCCAGCAATAATTTTAAAGGAACATACAGTCCCTACTAGGAGGCTTTTTCAGAAGATAAGATGTAAATCAAAGAGTAAAACACTTTGTATAATACTATTACTAACAAGTGAATAAATAACAGTTTTGTTTAGAAATACTTAACCAAATAGTAATTATAAACCATTTTAGATCCTTTACTGAAATTTCTAGACCCTAAACATATTCTGATGATGACGAGATCATAAATATTTGAATATCTGGATGAATAATCACAGAATCTTAAAAATGGCTCTCTACTACTTTTCAGTCTAAAGTCATTCAATTGCTATATGTGACACCACATTTTTACAATAAGAATGAGTAAATTGCTCTTTTGGATGTGTTATACCAATTGCAGTAGAACTGCTAAGACGTCTTATTGTTAATCTTTTTCCCAATCAGGGTGCTATCAAACATGTTAAAATCCTCAGCTTATAGCAAAATCAATGATCCTTTCAATTCTAGGAGTAATTTTGGCATTTAATTTGACTTCATAAACAAAAAGTCTGATTATCTTAGACAGCTCTTATTCTTTAGCAACATTCATAAGAATTAACCATCATCCATCAGGGTAGATCCAGGCTTCATGTCACCTTAAATTTGCACCATCTGGTGAATTTGGGAATTGCCTCTTTAAAAACGTAAATACAAAATTAGATAAGAAGGTGAATAATTAGGGTTAAAAAAATCAGAGTGAATTACTGGAGACTTGGAGATTTAGCCTATTGTCTTCTAAGATGTCCTTAGCTGATTAATCAGAAAAGTTTATATAGAAATGCTTCCTGATTGCAATCTGGACTTCTTTCCCCACGTGGATATCTCCACAACTCCCAGCAACTCCAAGTGTTCAAGATACTGTGCAAGTCAGGGCCCTAAATTTTAAGTTCCACTGGTTTCATAGTAACACTGCCTCTGTCATCCGCATGTAATATTGGTGGAAACAAGTAGTAAGAAGCATTGTTTCCAGCCCTATTCCCTTCAGAGTTACCACTTCTAAGTTTAATTTAAGACTGTGCACAAGAGTTGGATCAAGATTATGGACCCACTCTTAGAGGGAAGCTATTAAAATGTGTTTATTTCATAATCTTAACTATATTTCATTCCCTTACATTCTATCACCTGGAAGCGATGAACATGCAGAAATATGGAAGTTCTGACTGCAGGAAAATATGAACTAGGAATCTTGGAAACATTTTTATTCTCAGCTATCCACAGTGAACACATCCACATATAATTTCATAATTATAATAACATAATAATACACAATTCTAAGTGGTTTATAACTCCTGTCAATAAATCCTTTAAGCAACCAATTGCCATTTTGATGCTACAGACACGTTAAGAAGGGATTAAACAAACTCCTGTGAAGATTTTAATAAGATAGACCCACAGGATTGCAGCCTATCCTAAGGAGTCGCCAATATATTATTGCTGGGACCCTCCAGGACCTCAGACCTAGTCCCTGATATCCCCCTGTGTCACCATACTGTGTGAGCTGGGAACTTCCTGGACCTAGAAAAAAAATACTTGGTATGGTGACACAGGGGAACATCAGGGACTAGGTCTGAGGTCCTGGAGGGTCCTAGCAGTCACAGTATGGTGGCAAAGGTGGGCACGTTTGGAGTGGTCCAAGACTTGATCATAGAAGTAAGAGGAAGTTAAAATGTGTAGGGCCTGATTCTACCGTACTAATTTTAGGTTTACTCTGAGCAAACAAAACCACTAACAACAAACAAACTCATTAGAGGATTTTGAGCAGAGGGGTGGCATGATAAGACATGTTTCAAAAGGATCACTCTGCTACTCCATTGAGAAGAGACTCTAGGGGCAAAGGCACAACCAGGGAGAAGTTATTACTATAATTCAGACAAGAGATGATTGCAAGTAGTTGTATTCCAGATATATTTTAAAAGTAGAGCAAATAGAGATGCCTTGGTGGCTCAGTGGTTGAGCGTCTGCCTTTGGCTCAGGTTGTGATCCCCAGGGCTCTGGGATGGAGTTCTATATCAGGGTCTCCTCTGGGAGCCTGCTTCTCCCTCAGCCTATGTCTCTGCCTCTCTCTGTGTCTCTCATGATTAAATAAATAAAATCTTAAGAAAAAAAATAAAAGTAGAGCAAAAGGAATTTTTTTGATGGATTGTGTACATTTACAAAATGTACAAAATTTTGTACAAAATTTTGTACAAAATTACAAAATTTTGATGGATTGTGTACATTTACAAAATGTAAAATAAAAAGGAGTTACAGACAACTACAAGATTTTTAATCTGAACTACTGTCAAAATTACCTAAAAGAGGGAAGACTACATCTATAACATGTTTAGGCAGGTGCAATCAGGAAGTCAGTTTTGTTTTTGTTTTTGTTTTTTTCAAAGATTTTATTTATTTATTCATGAGAGAGACACAGAGAGAGAGAGGCAGAGACAGGCAGAGGGAGAAGCAGGTTCCCTGCAGGGACCTTGATCAGGACTCCATCCCAGGACCCAGGAACCATGACCTGAGCCAAAGGCAGATGCTCTACCACTGAGCCACCCAGATGCCCCTTGGATGCAAGAATTAACCATGAACAAAGGCTTTCCATCCCCAGAGCCCCCAAGTATATTTGGGGATTCTATTTTCCATCCCTCCCTCCAGCACCTCTAGGAGCATTCAACAATGAGTATTATCCCATATTATCATTACTATCCTGCTAGTATCTGAGTTTTACGCACCAGGCTAGGAGCTAAGCTCTTCCCATATACTGCTTCCATTTAATCCTTGCAACTGCTGTAGGAAATAGGTACTATTAACTTTCCCCAGTTTTTCTAATGAGGAAATTAGGATTAGAGAGTATCTTCCTTAAATCAAATCATAGTGACAATTTATGAAGGAACTCCAAAAAGGTTTTTCTGACTCGGTAATTCCCTTTCCTAACCACTATACTCTATGTTGCTTTTTCTGTTACTACTTTTTCATATCTAGCACTAAGGATTATATTTGGTTGTTAAGTGGATCTGAGGAATTGACTATACAATCTAAATTCATCAGATAGCTACATAAATTTCTATTAGCTTTAATACAGTTCAGAAACTACTAGCGCTGTCATCCATTATTTTATAGATTTTAGGTAACTCTTAATACTAAATACTCCATATCAAATGTTTCTGATTATAAATATTTTCTACATACATATATATAGTACTTTTCAACTTTTATATCAAAGGTAGAAGAGAATGTTTAAGGATTTTATTAATATTGTACATTTTCAGTTATTTATCACAGAAATTTTGTTTGAGTGCATTATTTCTCCAATAAAAGAGAGCCAGGAAAGTGTTGATCAATAAGTTGTAATATAGATTTTTAAAAAGATTTTATTTATTTATTCATTAAAGACACAGAAAGAGAGGCAGAGACATAGGCAGAGGGAGAAGGAGGCTTCCCGCAGGTAACCCAACGTGGGACTTGATCCCAGGACACCAATATCATGCCCTGAGCTGAAGGTAGATGCTCAAACACTGAGCCACCCAGGTGTCCCAAATTGTAAAATAGATTTTTAAAAAGAGAGAAAATCTTATTCTGATGTTACCTTATATTTTATTTTAAATTTTTAAAGATTTCTTTATTTACTTTAGAGGGAGGAAGGGGCTGGTGGAGGAGGGAAAGAGAATCTCTCTCTTTTTTTTTTTTTTTAAGATTTTATTCATTCATGAGAGAGAGAGAGAGAGAGAGAGGCAGAGACACAGGCAGAGGGAGAAGTAGGCTTCATGCAGGGATCTCGAGATGGGACTCAATCTCGGGTCTCCAGGATCGCGCCCTGGGCCAAAGGCAGCGCTAAACCGCTGAGCCACCCAGACTGCCCCGAGAGAGAGAATCTTAAGCAGACTTCACGTCTGGCAGGGACCCTGATGCCGGGCTCTATCTCACAACCCTGAGATCATGACCTGAGACGAAATCAAGAGTTAGACACTTAACTCACTGAGCCACCCAGGTGTCCCTACCTTGTATGTTAAATGACTACAAAGTAACTCTTTGTAAGGAGAATTATCATTTTGTGAACTTCTTCCTAAGAAAACATGGAACTTTATTAAAGACTTTCCTGTTTTTTCTCAGACTGAAAATGCCAATTAAATTAAATTGATTTAATAGTTAAAAAATAGTTTGTGGCTCTGTACTCTCCATGCACTTTTTTCTAATGACCTAAAACTGCTCTAAAAACTGAAGTAAATTAATTTTTTTAAACACATAATTTTGGAATGTTTATAGAATATTTTTGAACTTATAGTTCCATTGATTATTAAATTCTCTCAGTCTAACAATGTGCTTTATTCTCAGCCCCATCTATCTGAATATTAGAACTCTTGGGAAGCATTAAAAACATAGGCACTCCAACTCTGTATATGCACTAAGTATAATTTTAAGTGAGTGAATTATAATAATATGGGAATTATATCTCAATAATGGTATTTTAAAAAGTATTGGTGTCCAGTTCTCACTCTAGACTAACTAAATAGGAGTTATTTGAGGAAAGGTCAAAGCACCCAGGTGCTCATTCTAAAGAGCGATCAGGGGCTATTTAGTTAAAAATAGTTGTTAGCACTCTAGGCACCTGGGTGGCTCAGTTGGCTAGGCATCTGACGCTTGATTTCAGCTCAGGTCATGATCTCAGGGTCTTGAGATTGAGCCTTGGGTCAGGCTCCATGCTGGGTGTGGAGCCTGCTTAAGATTCTCTCTCTCTGCCTCTGCTCCCCTGCCCCACCTCGCATGCTTACTTGCTCTTTCTCTAAAAAATAGTTGTTAGCATTCTTCATTTTAAGGATTTATTCTGGCAAATGAAATGTTTAAAAGCAGAATGGTTTCAATATCCAACTTTGTTCAGGGTGATTGATTATAAGTCTTCAAGGTTGAGGATATAAAGGTAAAATTCTTTTTTTTTTTTTTTTTAAGGGTACAATTCTTTGGAAATAACAGAAAGCAACCTAGTTGCTTTTAAGTAACTCCAATGTGATATAGGAATATGCTCATTTCAGGCTAAAAGGAATGGCAGGATTCTAACAATCATATTCAGAAGAAAGACGCCCCTCTGCTGGAGAGGGGTGGGGGGTGTAGTGGCGATGGTGGTAATTTCCACTGCTGTGCAGAAGATCAACAAAACCTACCAGAGGGGTCTGTCCTTGACTGGTAAATGATACTTCTCTGTAGATGTAGATGACACAGATTTTCAGTATAGCCAACATAATCACCCTGGTCATTATGTTGAGAATGTGGCAGATTGTGTCCTTGACAGGAACGTATAGCTGGAAAGGGAAGAGTCCCATAGTGGAATATGCTGTTGGCAGACATCTTCTCCTTTTCTTCCTTTATGGCATCACCTACCCTGACAAGAGGCCTACTGTCTTTAGGAGATACCCAGTAAAACAAGACTTAGCTCTAAAATAACCTGCTCAGGGCAGCCCGGGTGGCTCAGCGGTTTAACGCCACCTTCAGCCCAGGGCCTGATCCTGGAGACCCGGGATCAAGTCCCACGTCGGGCTCCCTGCATGGAGCCTGCTTCTCCCTCTGCCTGTGTCTCTGCCTCTCTCTCTCTCTCTCTCTCTCTCTCTCTCTCTGTCTCATGAACAAATAAATAAAATCTTTAAAAATAAAATAAGTAAAATAAAATAAAATAACCTGCTCAGGTCTACACATGGTTAATATCCTACCTCTGAAATCTCTATTAAAGGCTGTCATGAGGTCTCCTGCAGTTATGTCATCTGTATTCAGCCTCTTTCCATGGTAGCAGAGATGGGCTTTAAGGTTTAAGTCATTAAGAGTAGTACCATTTCTGATGCAATGATTAGTTCAAAGGTAAGTATTTAGGTCCTAATTTAGTCCAATCAGAGTACAGGTCAAGACTTTGGTTTTATTATGGGTGGGAGGGAGAAACCTTTTCCTTCAGGATATGAATGAGGAAGCATGTAGCATGGTCAACTACTGAAAGCTATATTGTTTGCATTAGTGAAGCCAAGCTGAGAGAAAAATCAACCCGTGTTGGTGGGCAGAGCTGAGGAAATTACGGAGGATAGATAAAGAGTCCTGATAATGCAAAAATTTGGATCAAACTATGCCCACATCCTCACAGATGATCCCAGGGCTTCTCTGTTAGGTGAGTCAGTAAGTTCCCTATAGTTATCACTCATTTTGAAGGAGACTTTCAGTTCCTCACATACAAAAACATCTTAACGGATTTGAATATTATAAGTGGACCTTCTTTTAATTAGTTCTAAACATATCGAATTTTGGCTTAAGAGCAACCGTCTCAGGGAACTTGAATTTAATTCGGGAAAGGTCTAACACCAAAGTCGTTCATTTAATAACAAATAACAAATTGTATGGCCCTAAGACTGTTAGGGTTGGGATATCAGATAGAGAGGGCTTTTCATATTAAAACACTTCCAAAGAGGACCATCTGGCCTCTATTTTGTGTCCAGTGGAATCTGTCTTTTTGTTTTTTTTAAAGATTTTATTTATCTATTCATGAGAATACACAGAGAGGAGAGAGAGAGAGGCAGAGGGAGAAGCAGGCTCCATGCAGAGAGCCCGACGTGGGACTCATCCAGGGTCTCCAGGATCACGCCCTGGGCTGGAGGAGGCGCCAAACTGCTGAGCCACCTGGGCTGCCCTGCCTTTCTTTTGATAATTGTTTCTGTTACTTCTACAGTGGTGCCTACTCCATCACCCTGATCATCATCAAATAAGTCCTTCTCTCTGTCTCTCTCAAGCTATCTTCACTTCTCTCTCTCCCCAGCTTATGTTTCTCATTTTTATCCTGACCCTCACTATTTCTCCAAGAACCGGATTAATTTAAGCCCCTCTTTCTTTTTAGCTCCAAAATGTCATCCTTTCAGGACACTAAATAACTAATAAATTAGTTCAAGTCGATATTCTAAACGGCTAGATGGGCTTTCCTAGATTATACATTAATTTTTAACCATGCCCCAGGATATTCATTCTTTAATCTAAAGATTATTCTCAATGGTGGTAACTTGGTGAGAGAAAGGACCAAGAAAAGAATGGGGAAGCTTTTGAGGAAATCCTCCCCTCAGACCACCCTGAAGAAGCTGATATAACCAGGAGTCTGAACTAGGAAATTCTGGCAGAATGGAAATACAGTTTGGAGGGAACTTGTGAGGTGGGATAATGAAAGGAGAGGGAATGTGTTTCTAAATTGAGGAGGAGAACAGAAAGAACTTTGCTCATTGGCGAAGAGGGTAGGAAAGTGGCTTGTTGTTATGGTCTCCAAAGATCAGCACTCAGACTCAAACTCTACAGAGACTCAACCAAAAGTTAAATTATGTTTTTTTATATCTAAACATAACACAAAAAGGTAGAACAAAATCTATGTAAAACTTAGGATGCCAGCAGAAGCCATCACTAGGTGTGATTGATCAAACACAACTATTAAAACAAAGGGTAACAAATAAAATTAGAATGGGTAGGTTACTACTAATTTTTACCTTTCAAGTTCTCTGTCCTTTTTTTGCATGGACACATCTTTTTTCTCCATGAGACACTAGAATGAGAGTTTTATCTTTATGCTTTTTTATGATGATTAAAAAAAAAAACTGTTTAGAATCTCTCTATGGAAGGCCACATCCTTGAGAACACCTGCCCTTGCTGTTAACCGATTATTATTAAGCAAGAACAAATGACATGAAGGCAGTTACAATAAAGTGTAAATAAAAAAGTTTATGGCAGGGTGTGTAAAGCAAAAAAAAAAAAAAGAAAGAAAGAAAGAAAAAAAATGAAAGCAAGAAAATTAATCATCCAGGCAAAGTGAGGACAGATCCAAAGGTCATTTTTTTCTTTACTTAAATACTTCATTAAATACCTTGATTAAAAATTGTGTTCATATTTCAAAATTTTTAATTTGTTGAGATTTTAAATGATTAACATTTGTGTGAATTATGGTGAGCCAATCACATTTACTTTCAAAATAAAATATTTGGGGCACCTGGGTGGCTCAGTGGTTGAGCATCTGCCTTGAGCTCAGGTCGTGATCCCAGGGTCCTAGGATCGAGTCCCAAGTTGGGCTCCCTGTAGGGAGCCTGCTTCTCCCTCTGCCTATGTCTCTGCCTCTCTCTCTTTCATGAATAAATAAATAAAATCTTTTTAAAAAATGTTTACTAATATAGTAAACTTTCTCTACAAGAAGCTTGAGCAAATATCGGCCCAGAATATTTTATTTATTTGTTTGTTTGTTTGTTTATTTATTTATTTATTTATTTATTTATTTATTTATTTATTTATAAGTAGGCTCTACACCCAGTGTTTAGCCCAACACTGAGTTTGAATTCATGACTCTGAGATCAAGTCCTGGTCTGGGATCAAGAGTCGGACACCTAACCAACTGAACCACCCAGGTACCCTCAGTCTGGAATATTTAAATTCTTATGATATTACGTAGCTTTGCAATGTAATTTCTTCCAAGGACATGGAAAATTCAATTTTCTTCATTCATCTTAGACAATATTTTTGTCTGTTTGAGAACCAGAGTTATTCTGAGAATTTAGCACAAGTGGCAGAATTATTCTTTGGCCCCCTTCCTTAGCATTTTTTGTACCCCATGATCTGACTTTCTCTGAGAATTTAGGAGACAATTTAGAATTGGAGGAAGGATTCCACTCAATTTCAGTTAAACCATGTTTATTAAGCACTTACAAAGTACTGGATAGTATGCTCAGTGTTGCAGGGGATACAAGCAAACAATATATTTCTTATCACTGACAGTGTCAATGGCTGGTTAGGGTGTGGTTAGATCCACCACAATCTCTATTATTTACCATCACCTATCCCCAAAAGCACACAACCTGGGGAAAAGCACTGTATCTAGTATTTTAAAGTGCCTTCTACACATATATGCTCTATTAGGAGCATTCCTCTTCTACCTCATACTCTCAATAAGATTGCCATCTTCTATCTTGACTTTTAGTACTTGAGAAACTTAGAGGCTGGTATGGAAGAAAAAGCAAACACACACACAAACACACACACCTCAAAACCTTTGATATAAAGGAATATAATATGGAAAGTGCTTTTCCACCTTTCTTGTTTTCTACCTACCATCTGGATGCCTTTCTTCTGAACCTCCCCTTTATTCTCTATATCCTTTTAAATCATAGCATTCTTTGCAAAATCTATTTTCTTAGAGCTTGTGTGTTAAATCACAATGGTGTATGTCTTGGTCAATTATTATTAAAACCTAGAATCTTCCAACCAATGTAAACTTCAAGATTAATAAGCATAATGTTTTACATTTTGATTCCTTTCTTTGTTCGCTCTGTCTTAGATATGACAATAAGTCATTGTATCTGACTGATCATTTCTCTTTAGTATCCATAGTATAAACATTTTGAACTACCAAAATGAGCTGACTTCTATCTTTCCCTATTTACTTTCTCTGGTAGTGACGTTATTTTTCTAGAATCACAATGACTATTTTTTTAAGTACTTCTTATTTTATTTTATTTTATTTTATTTTATTATTTTATTTTATTTTAAAATTAATATACAGTAAGGCTGACTTTTTTTGGTGTACATTTCTGTGAGTTCTAACACACTTATGAATTCATGTAATCATTCCCACAATCAGAATACAGAATAATTCAATCACAGTCATTATTTTTAATTGATTCTTTTCTTATTGTTGAGTCTTAAAAGTTCCTTACGTATTCTGTAAAAATATACTTTACTGGATATAAGATTTGCAACATTTTCTTCCAGGTTTTACTTTGTCTTCTCATTCTCTTAACAGTATCTTTTACAGGGCAAAACCTTTGATTTTGATTACTTCCAATTTTATGGGTCATGCTTTTGGTGTTGATTCTATAAATACTTTGCCTAACTCCTGGTCATGATGATTCTCTACTATGTTTTCCTCTAAAAATTTGATAGTTTATGTGTCATATGTATAACCCAATCCACTGTGAGTTAGTTTTGACAAAAGATGAATAGTTTAGGTCACAGTCCTTCTTTTATTTTTAACATATGAATGTCCAATTGTTCTGACATGATTACTTGAAGAGACTATCTTTTCTCAGTTGGGTTAACTTAGTATTTTTGTCCAGATCAATAAACTTTAACTGCGTAGGCCTATTTCTGGATGCTGTATTCTGCTTCATTGATCTGTAGGCCATCCTTTTGCTGAAATCATTGATTGTTTGATTGATGTATTAAATTATGTATTAATGTATTGATTAATATAACATTATAGGAATTCCTAAAATTGGGTAGCATAAGTCTTACAATTTTGTTCTTCTTTTTAAAAATTGTTTTGACTATCCAAATTCCTTTGACTTGTTATACAGATCTATAATCAGTTTCTCTACATCTACAAAAATTCCTGCTTGGATTTTGACTGGTACTGTGTTAAATTGGCATCAATTTTGAGGAAAAGTGACATTAACTGTATTGAGTCTTCTGATCCATGAACAGGGTATGCCTCTTAATTTATTTAGGTTTTCTTTGAATTCTTTAATCAGCGTTTTGAAGTTGTTAGATTTATTCCTAAATATTTAATTTTTTTGGAATTATTATGAATGTTATTTTTTAAAAATTTTGAGTTTCCAGTTGTTCATTCCTAGTATAAACAAATATGATTGCTTTTTGTGTGTTGAACCTGTAGTCTACAACCTTTCTAAACTCACATAATATTTCTTAGAACTTTTTTGTTTATTCTATGAGGTTTTTTACATATACAAGCATGTCATCTGTAATTGAGACAGATTAATTCTTTTTTTCCAATTTGTTGTCTTGCCTTATTGGCAAGGATGGCTAGGATTTCTGGTATGATGTTGAATTGAATGGTAAGAATGAGCAGTTGTGCCTTATTCTAACTTATGGAGAAAGCATTAATCATTTCACCATGAAGCATGATTAACTATAGGTATTTTGTAGATACCTTTTATCAGGTTAAGGAAGTTTCTTCTCCATTCCTAGTTTACTGTGTATTTTTTATTATAAGGAGATGTTGAATTTTGTCAAATGCTTTTTCTGCTTCAATCAATACAATCATATGGGTTTTCTTCTACTGTCTGTTAATATGGTGGATTACATTTGTTGATTTTCAAATATTGAGTGAGGCTTGAATTCTCAGGACAAAATTCCCTTGGTTATAGTTATTATTCCTTCTAAATATTTATAGGCTTGATATATTAACACATTGTTGATTACTTTTTTGGTCTACATTCAAATCTATATTCATGTAGGACATTAGTCTGTAGTTTTATTTTCTGGTACTATCTTTGGTTTGGGCATCAGGGTAATGCTGGCTGGGTATGATCTGTTTTGATGACTATCCTTTGTGCATTTGAGAACAATAATCTACTTTTGTTGGGTTGAACATTCCATAAAAGTTAGTTGGATACAGTTGGTTAGTAGTAATGTTCAATACTACTATTCTTACTATTTTATTGTTTATTTTTTCTTCAATTATTGAGAAAGGAATGTTGGAGTTCCTGAATATAATTGCAGATTTGTGTGTTTTTCCTTTCAGTTTTATCAGTTTTGACTTTATATGTTTTGAAGTTCAGGTTTTTTAAAGATTTTATTTATTTATTCATAAGAGGTACAGAAAGGGAGGCAGAGAAATAAACAGAGGGAGAAGCAGGCTCCTCACAGGGAGCCCTAAGTGGAACTGGATCCCCAGACCCAGGATCTCTCTCTCCCTAAGCCGAAGGCAGATGCTCAACTGCTGAGCCACCCACCACGTGTCCCTGAAGTTCAGGATTTTTAAAATGTCTTTCTGGAAATTTACTTTCATTATAATCACATAATGTCACTCTTTACCCCTAGTAATTTTTCTTGCTTTATATCAACTGTGTCTAATATTAATATAGCCACTCAAGTTTTATTTTTTTAAGATTTTATTTATTTATTTAACAGAGAAAGAGAGAGCACAAGCAAGGAGAGCAGCAGAGGGAGAGGTAGAATCAGGTTCTCTGCCAAGCAGGGAGCCCAATGCAGAGCTCGATCCCAGGACCCTGGGATCATGACCTGAGCCGGAGGCTCATGCTTAACTAACTGAGCTATCTGGGCACCCAAACCTTTCTTTTGATTAGTGCTTACATGGTGTATCTTCTTCCATTCTTGTATTTTTAACCTTCCACTATCATAATATTTAAGACAGATTCTTATAAAGAGTAAATAAATGAACCTTTAAAAAATCATTTGACAACCTTTTTAGTTGGTCTTTTAAAATGAACTATTTACATTTAATAAAATTATTGATATGTTTGGTATTTGGGCCATCATTTTATTATGTTTCTTTTTATTCCCTGTGTATTTTCTTTGTTTCCCCTTTACTGTTTTTTTTTTTAAGATTTTATTTATTTATTCATGAGAGACACAGAGAGAGAGAGAGAGAAAGAAAGAGAGAGAGAGAGAGAGGCAGAGAGGCAGAGAGCCTGACGCCGGGCTCCATCCTGGGACTCCAGGACCACACCCTGGGCTGAAGGCGGCGCTAAACCGCTGAGCCACTGAGCCACCGGGATGCCCTCTATTTAGTTAAATGTTTCTTTGTATAGCTTTTTAAAATGGTTGCTGTAAAAATTATAACATACTTAGAATTATACTACTGTATGCTTAGAATTAATATTTTACCAATTCAAGAAGAATGTATAAAATTCCTATAGGTTCCTTTACTTTTCTCATTCATGGTCATAGTTGTCAAATGTATTACTTCTACATACCCTGAAAATTCGAACAAAACAATATTTTTGAAAGCAATAATTTTTGCTTTTGATAGGCATACGTGTTTGAAAGAACTTAGAGGAAAAGAAATATCTATCATATTTATCCAGCTTCTACTATTTCTGTTATTCTTCCTTCAGTCTTAAAGTTTCAGATTTCCTTCTTGTATCATGTTCCTTCTGAGAAACTTCCTTTGGCATTTTTTAGAGCAAGTCTGTGTTGATAAATTCTATTACTTTTTCTTCATCTTAAAATGTGTTTATTTTTCTTTTATTCCTAAAAAATATTTTCACTAGATACAGAATTCTGGATTGATAGTTCTTTTTCTTCAGCACTTTGAAGATTCTACTTCCTTCTGACTTCCAATGGCTTCTGATAACAAACCCAGTCATGCAAATCATTGTTACCGTAGGAATGTATATTGTTTTACTTTGATTGCTTCCCGGTTTTTTTCTTTGTCTTATTGTTCAGCATTTTGATTATGATGTTTCTGGATATTGAGTTCTTTAAAGTTATCATGGGTGGAGTTTATTGAGCTTCTAAATTCTCTACCTTTAGAGAATCTACCTTTCATCAAATCGAGGAAGTTCTCAGCCATCATTTCTTCAAATTTTTGTGCTCTGTGCTCTTTCTCATTTCATTTTGGGACTCTGATGACACAAAACTTAGACCTTTCACTATTGTTTTATGGGTCCCAAGGCTTCGTTCACTTTTTTGGAAACTTTTTTTTGTCTCTGTTGTTTAGGATAATTTCTATAGATCTGTTTTTTTAAGCTTATTGACTTTATTCTGTCATCTTGATTTTGCTGCTAGCCTGTCTAGAGAATATTTTTAGATTATTGAGTATTTGAATTCTATAGCTGTATTTTGTTCTTCTTTATGTCTTGCATTTCTTTGCTGAGAGTTCTCATTCATTTTAAGAGTATTCTCTCTTCTTAAAACTTGGTTATAATAACTTATTTGCAGTATTCACTAGTTACTTCCAACATCTGTATCATCAGAATTTGTTGACTGTCTTTGCTCTTGAGAGTTAACATTTTTCTGATTCTTTATGTGGCAAGTAATTTTTTTTAAAGATTTATTTATTTTTTTTATTCATGAGAGACACAAGGAGAGAGGCAGAAACACAGACAGAGGGAGGAGCAGACTCCCTGTGGGGAGCCCCATGCAGGACTCAATCCTGGGACTCCAAGTTCATGCCCTGAGTCAAAGGCAGACACTCAACAGCTGAGCCACTCAGGCATCCCTGTGGCAAGTAATTTTTTCTTCCATCTGCACCCAACACACGAGGCAAAAATGTTTATTCACTTTTGTGTTGCACAAGTGTAAGAACCACATCATCTGGATTCACTTTAGGTAACAATAATTTAAAATATAGAAAGCCCCTGTTACAGAAATCTTTAAATTGACTATTTGACAATTTATACAATAAATGAAGAAAACTGACAAAAGAACAGGCCAGTGATCACCCAACACAAAATGACAGGTTAACAAATGTGGCCAAAGGATCAGTGCGTATCATCCATCACCTTTTCCTAACCTCTTGGCTATATATATTTTTTTGGGGGGGGGGGGCGGGAGAGGGAGAAATCAGGGGTAACACAAAGGCAAGTTGATTCAAACTAACCCTATTAAGTATATTATTTTGTACTTCTTTCTAAAATTACTAGGTGAACAGAACATGTATTAATATAGCTCATGCTACTCTAGTTTTTTACTGCAGGTCAGGAATCCAACAAGGTAATGCTCAGATTGAGGCAAATGCTGGAAATAAGTGCCCTGAAGACTATCTACTCTAATCATGAACTGCACTAACTGGGCAATTATTTCAAAATCTGAACCTGATATAAAAGAACAAAAACAAAAAAAAATCTAATTGAAAAAACATGTAGTAGATACAAATGGATTAGGTCAACATTACCTACTTATAAATTAGACTTCAAGATCATGCTCGAGTCAAAGGCAAGACGCTCACAGCTGAGCCACTCAGGCATCCCTGTGGCAAGTAATTTTTAAATTGTATCCTGAGTTGGATAGTAGATTAACTCTGGGTTTTGCTTAAATATTAAGAAGAAAGTTGATTATTTTGTTTCTCTCAACAGGCAATCAACGAGTTTAGGTGGAGGCTTCAAGTTCTGGTTCATTCCATATGGTCAGTGGTCCAAATGTCATTTAGTTTTCCAAGTGTTTATAGTAACCTTTAAGATCAATACCATGGGAATGCCACCATATAGCAGTCTGGGACCTAGGCAATGGTGTACCTTGTAACCCAGTTGTAGAAGCCTGTGATATGCTATTTAGAGTTAAATTTATGTGCACACAACTCTTAGTCCAGCCCAGGAGTACATGAATAACTTTATGGGTTTGATTTCCTGATTTTCCTCTTCACCATGATTTTCCCCAACACATTTTGGGTCCCACGGGCCTTCCTTCTGATTCTTTGTACAGAAAACTAGGGCTTTAGTTTCCTTTGTCTTCCATGTTCATCTTCTGATTGTGTGTGTTTATACTGCCAAGCAACAGGAGGACAGAGAAAATGAAAAAGCCATGGGGATTCACTCCACACTCTTAGGTCTCTCAATATAGAGAAGGATTCCTTTCCCTCAGAGTTTTAGGTGTCTTCCTGGCCACTACCACCATCTGGGGACTAGGGCAGAAGAGACATGCTTTATTTTTTTAATTAGGTATCTCAGGGAACATCTAAGGACCAATATGTTAGGAAAACTGATGTGGTTTATAGTAATGTAAAATGTCAAGCATCATTTTAGGAAGCTCTGGATCAATGTTTTCTAAAACTCCCAGGAAATATATCCATGTCATTTAATTTAATAACCTCCAAGTAAGTTTATTTTAAAGAGTTTACTGATTTTAGCTTAATTCGTACTAGCCCTAATTTCCAGAAACCAGCAGTATACTTTTATAAAGAATACTTTTTACTTGTGAAACACTTTGCCATTTGTAATTTCCCCCTATAAACTCTGGTGGTAGTTAATGCCATACTCAAAATAGTTCCAGTTCTCTTCCATGGTAGGTTTGTACCTCCTGATCTCTCGGTGGTTGGATGGGGCCTTGTGAATAGTTCTGGCCAATGAATTAAGAGTAGAAGTAATATGAGTCAGTTCTAAGAAAATGATATAATTACCTCCAGACCCTACTTTTCCTCTGCATCTTGTTTCTAACAATGTTTGAGATGATGGCTACTGTATCATTCTGGGTCTGTAAGTGATCACAAGCTAAGCCCTAGCTGACCTGTTGCAGTTTTATATCACATATTAGAAATAAACTTTTGTTGTTTAGGTCACTGAGATTTTGGCTTTGTTTGTTACCACAGCATAACTCGGCCTAACCTGACTGACATGTGTGTTAGCTTATGTGATTCTTATGTGTTAAGAACTGTATACATATATATAATCATATATCTTCTTATATGATTTGCACAACAACCTCTGAGTAGGAAGCTAACATTTAATTTTCTTTCTTCTTTTATAGGTAAGGATACTGAGGCTCAAACGGGTAAATATTTTGCTTTAGGGACACAGAATAAGTGAGAAAACTAGAAATGAAACTTAGACTTACTACCTTCACATCTACTGCTCTTTTAAGATATAACTCTAAACATAGAGTTCTTCTTGATAGAAGAATTTCAAAGTTGAATATTATGTGTCATAATTTATATTTTAAAATATCATGTCTCAACACAGTAGTTCATGTTTTTCCACATCGTTGATAATTTGCCTTGGTCTTTTAATTGATCAAAGGAGCCACGAGGTAGAGAATACAGGAAGGTGATAACCATAACTATTTATTTATTTATTTATTTATTTATTTATTTATTTACAATAACTTTTTAAAGTTGATGCTTTGAACTAAAGGCTATGTTTGCATAAACATTTAAAATAATGTTTACTCATACAAAGTAGAGCCTTGGTAAGACTAATGTTGCATTCATAATATATCCTAATGACAGTCTTATTTGTGAAACTCATTCTTTTGAATGGGGAAACTATGTACCAGTTCATCTCCTTCAGGAAAATATACCTTAAGTATTTCTTAAAGTAGGGAAAGCAAAACAGTTTATACTGAGACAAACTGTTTAAAAAACATCATCATCAACAAAGACCTTACCTACTATCTAGGAGTTGGTGTATGAACAAAACGGAAAAAGTTTTCAGACTTGAACCTTTCAGTAATCCTCGTTTCTGAAAGCCTACACCCTGTAAAACTATTCTGGAGCAATTAACCACACAATGAGCCGGCAAGACAGCAGATGCTAGGCTCCCCTTCCCGCCCCCCCTTTTTGCCTCCTCAGTCAAACATATTTGTTGAGTACATATTTATCTACTTTTAAAAAAGAAGAAAAAAAAACACCCTGTTACCTCCCTTCTAAAAGGAAGTAAGCAGGACTTCTTCTCCTCATAGGCTATAAAAATATTGACAGTAGATAATGGGCCTGTATAAGATACTGGTGGGAAATGAGTTAATAATCACAGGATCGAACTGCAGGGAGCTTCAGATGCTGCCCAAAAGCAGAATGGCAATGAATACTGTTTTTGTTAATAACTAGCTGGTGACAGAAAGCTCTTTCAACCTTGCTTTACTGGAAGTGGAAAACACAATACGAGTGAGATATACAGTAATAAGATATACCTATCTTATTTATATCCATGAATTAATTTTTCACAAATATAAGAAAGAAATAAGCATCCTCTGTATGAGAAAAAAGGCTGGTTTACTAAATTTTTCTGAATTAAAATGTGATTAGCAGTAATTAGAAGTATTGGAGGATAAAACTCCCTTTTAAAAATGCTGCAAGAAAGTAAACTAACTCAGCCAAACAGTATTATCTAATTTAATATCAAGAGAATTTCCTCCTTTAAAAATGTTACTGAAGTTCAATATTCGTATGAGCCTTAGGTGTCAGAACTTTTCAGAAACCTAAGAAGTTTGCATATAGTCTAAGAAGATCAAGGTGATTAAAGTACCAGCACCAGAGTTCTTTTACGAATAGCTAAGGATGTTTTATAACCTATGTCATCTATATCTACATTTCCTTAGAAATTAAACTAGCAAAGGAATCAACTACACTCTGAAAATAATAGTTTTATCCTTCTCCCAAAGCATAAATCTTTACTGCCCTTCTGTATAAACCAAACTGAAAAGATAGGATGCATGATCTTCTGTAATGATTAACCCCCTATTTGCCAGCTGTCTCAGTGAACACCTCTAGACTTCACATTAGGTAACCACAAGTCCTACAGGTGCAAATCCCTTCTGCAAGTTGGCCCTAGCAATCTCTCCCTCCTACCTTCACCTTTCCCAGCCCTCCTCTTTGATTTCTAGAAGTATTATTATTCTAACTAGGTGTCCTGTTGATTCATGGTGTTTAATTTATGGGGTAAATGTTGAAATGATTTGAAACTTCTGCCGTCTGTGAAACATATAACCATCGGTTAGAGATGAAACTAGTTTACTGTTGAAAAATTCAGGAGGACCCAGCGGAAGGATCAATTACCTTTAAACTTCAGGACACAGTTCTGAATGGGTCATTTCATTTCCTCTATTGTTCCTTGTAAATGTTCTGCAAACCAGGTTACAAACGTGATGGGCCAAAATTACTCCTCTTGGACCCCAAGGATGATGGGTCTTTGGGAGAATTTCATTTATTGCCTAGATGAAAATAAACTGAAAAAAAAAAGTACATGACAAAAAGAAAAAGAACTAAGGAGTTCTTTTCTCTTCTCTTCTCTTCTCTTCTCTTCTCTTCTCTTCTCTCTCTCTCTCTCTCTCTCTCTCTCTCTTTCCTATAGGAGTTCGATTTGTAGTGGCAAATGAGCACCCAGTGTTCATCCCGTCAAGTGCCCCGTTGATTTTAGAGAGAAAGTATCCCGAAGTTTAGTGCTTGGTGGCTATTTGGTGTTGAAAGCAGAAACCCCTTGGTTGCAGTCAAGGTGAATTGGAAAAGGGTGTTCCTGGAAGCCCCGCAAGTCCTGCAGGCTGCAGGAGGGATCCTTCTGAGAAAAGAGGCGTTGACGAACTCTGATGCGAAAGAAAATGGGGAGTATTAAATGAAGGTTACTATAGCAAGGTGCCTGCCTGGGGAACAATTCTGACCGAAAAAGAAATAGAGATCTCGGATTCTGGATCAAACAGATGGGCTGATGCTGAGCTGCATCAGTGATCCCGAGTTGATTAACCGAGATTAGGAGGCGAAAGTCGAAGGCGCAGCCCCCCGAAACGCTGCTGGGTAGTTTTGTGAGGAGAGAGAGGGGAGGACGAAAAGAAGAAGGGAAAACACCCTTCAGTTCACCCTGGCAGGAGCTCAGGGGGCGCTGCTCTCCACCCCCCCACCCCGCCCCCGGGCCTCTGCCCCCCTCCCCGCGGGGGCCCGGGGCCCTGCCCGCCGCTGCTGCTCCCCCGGGAGATGCTGCAGGTTTTTCTGATGCGTCCAAGACCTTAGTTTGCACCAGCGCCCCCCCCCTACCCCCCCCCCCCCCCCCCGGGCCGCTGGGACGAGGCGGTGCTGCCCAGCTCCCCGCGCCGGGAAGGAGCGCCTCAGGGCTGGTCCCGACTGGGCTGGGGACTGGGGGGGGGGTGCAGGAAGCGAATAGGGGAGAGAAGAGGACTGGACACGGAGAAGGTTAGAGCGATGTTGGGCAAACAGGACAGACGCGGAAGGAACCGGTCAGCTAAGGAGGATCAGTACTGGGAAAGCAAGATCGAGGCCAACAATGAAGGGGGGAAGGGGCCAAGGGATGTCCTAGGATGGGGGGAGGACAGTGCGGACGTGGAAACCCAAGGACGGGAGTAAACAGCAGGTGAGAGCTCATAAAAAGGAAGGGAAGATGCTGCGCAGGAGGGAAGGATGCTGGTAGGGAGGAAAGAAAAGGGGGGCTACCGCCCCTCTGCTTTTCAAGGACCGTGTGCTGTGACCTGGGCGCACGACGTGGCCTCACGTCCGGAGTCAGCGCCTCTGAAACAGCTTCCGAACACTGGCCGAAGGGAATTTATTTTTCTAGATAACTCCTGGAAGGTCTTGTGGGGAGGTCCCTGAGCTCTATACAAAAGTGCTTAAGACCTTGCCCTGACTCTGTAAAGTCACACGTTAGGGTCATGGGAGCACAGGGGAAGGAGCACTTATCTCTGCCTGAGTTCAGGGCTTAGGAAAACAGCTGAAATTAGCACATCTAATTTAAGGAGAAAGAAAGACAAGGAATTCTCTAGTGGGGCAGAGCACACAAGGTCTGGTGGACCTTGATTCTCACTTGTCTTTTCCAGGGACAGCAGCTGCCTGCTGTTGGGACAGTGACAAAGTCAAATTAGATAGGGTTTCAGCAATTCCAGTGGTCCAGTAGAGCTTTGCATAAAGTCCCATGAGAAAATAAAAAGATGAATCCTCACAAGGTCTTGGAGGATGGGGGAGGTGAAACTCCAGAAGGAGGCAAACTCAGAGATGAAAGAATTTTGAGGACAACCCTTAGTTAACAAGATGAATTATTTTTTTCCTTTATTTCCCAGGAGTGGGAGGATAGGGAGGGGTTCACCGAAGGGGACCTACATATAAAATGCCTGGCACCTGGAAAAGTGCTCCAGAGACTCTCCCAAAGGGACCCTACTCAATTATTCCTCCCATGTGTGGCTCCAGAGAAGCACTGGGCTCCCTAGTTGGCTGACTGACCATGCTTCCATGCTCCCAAGCCCCTCCAATCCCTGTATGAGAAAACACTGAAATAAAGCCAGTGCCCTTGGTCTGGGTAGATCACACCTCTCTTTGCTGATAGCAAAAGGAACATGGTAGAAGACCAAGAAGAGATACACTTAACAAAATATTGGAAAGTAGCCTCTTAGCCTACCATAAACACTTGGGTCATTTTCAAAGTAAAGGTTTGCATTCCCTTTCTAGAAAAAGGAGCCATATAAATGGTCCAAAATAGTGTGTGTTGGGGGTAGTTTGGCCAGATGTGTTGTGTAGTACTGCAATGCGGGACATGTTAGTAAACAGTCTGGGTTTAAGTCTTAGCAAAAAGGGCTCTTCACTAAATCTTTAAAAGCTGTACTGGTATGCAGGTGGGGAGAAAGAGCAATAGGGAATACATATCCTGTAGTGATATATCTAGGCATCACCACAAGTACAAAGTTTATCCCTTGGTCCTAATATGTGGCCTACGTTAATGGGCCTAGAGAGTATTATGCTAAGTGAAATGAATCAGACAGAGAAAGACAAATACCATTTGATTTCACTTATATATGGAATCCCAAAAAACAAAATAAACAAACAATAAGCAGAATCAGACCTATAAATACAGAGAAAAAACTGATGGGTTTCCAGAGGGTAGGGGGTGGGAGGATGGGCAAAATGCGCTTCCAGTTACGGAATGAATAAATCACAGGGAATTAAAGGTAGGCATAGGGAATACAATCCAAAGTATTCTAACAGTGTTGTACAGTGACAGATGGTAGCTACACTTGTGAGCATAACATAACCTTTAAAGTTGTTGAATTACTATGTTATACACCTGAAACTAATATAACATTTTGTGTCAACTGTACTCAAATAAACAAAAGTGTGGCCTATATAATTGCTTGCTAACTTTCCTATTTTAATTAGAAATATATTTTGCTTTCCAAATATTCCCTACTCCCCATTCACTCCTTGGGGGCTTGATACCATCCAAGTTACAAGTAATACAGAAGAGATTGCCTTAAATCAATGAATAGAAGTGTTAAAAAACGGAGTACTGACTCATGGTAGGCAAAGCACAGAACTTTGTTTTCTTTTTTGAAGATTTTATTTATTTATTTATTTATTTATTTATTTATTTATTTGAGAGAGAGAGAAGGTAAGAGAGAGAGCAGAGCACAAGCAGGGGGGAGGGGCAGAGGGAGAAAGTGAGGGAGGAGCAGACCTCCCCAGGCCACCCTCAGCAGGGAACTCAATGTAGGACTAAATCCCAAGATCCTGGGACCATGACCTGAGGCAGATGCTTAATCCCCTGAACCACCTAGTACAGAACTTTTCAAAAGCGGTATTTTACCGACATTTTGCTACTCAGATAGTGGTAAAGGTTACTTGGAGGAAGGTTTAAGGGAAAAAAGCCAATAGCTCAGATGACCAAGGGAATAAAAAATGTATGTTTTCACTAAATGAATCCACAGCTACAAATGTAGCAGGGTAATTTACTCCTCCCTAAGAGAGAAACAGTGAAAATTATAGCCCTGTTCCCTTAAAATCCTTACAAGCATTGATAGAACAACTATTCTGGGAAATGACGGGCTTTCAGGCCATTACTCTTCAGGACAGTTTCATATAACATTCTAAAATTTAGCCTCATTCCTTAACCTACATGTGCTATTTAGTATAAGGATGGATTTTTTTTTTTTTTCTGATGAGCACAGGAATGAATTTCTGTATAGAATAAGAGGCTCTCATGTCCAGTACCAGTTGAATCAGAGGAGCAAATCTGGCATTCTAAATGAAAATTATTCTCACCAGGTGTCTCTTGAATCTGTCATCTGGAAATGGAGCCCAATCCATGGCCATCTTCAGAGAATTATTCCTCTTTCTGGGGCAAATGTAACATGAAAGAATTCAGGAATCTCTATCACTCACAAGTCTGACCAAGAATAAAAGGAGCAAGTGTAAGGCAATTGGCAACAATATGCACCTGAGGCAGGTGAAGTGTGGCGGGAAGAATGTTGACCTCAGACTCAGCGCAGACCTGGGTTTCTGTGGCTATTGTTTTTTTTTTTTTTTAAAGATTTTATTTATTTATTCATGATAGTCACAGAGAGAGAGAGAGATGCAGAGACACAGGCAGAGGGAGAAGCAGGCTCCATGCACCAGGAGCCCGATGTGGGACTCGATCCCGGGTCTCCAGGATCGCACCCTGGGCCAAAGGCAGGCGCCAAACCGCTGCGCCACCCAGGGATCCCTGTGGCTATTGTTTTTATGGTACCAAAGCTATATTACCTCTGGCAGGCCATTTCGCTGCTCCTGGAGCCTCAGTTTCTTCAGCATGAAAATAAAACTACACTCGCAACACTTCATAAGAAACAAAATGAAGGTGTATCCTCTGAGTTCACAAGAAAGAGATTGGGACTGAGATTGACTTGAAGATTAATACCAAGGATTTCAAGTCCCTTGGAATCTCTACTTTTTTTGGAGAGAAACAGTGAAGACTATGAACAGGGTTCCCTTGGAAGTAGGGATGAAATAATGTGATGGCAAAACTACAAGGCTGATTGGCTCATGTGTAGCAAGAATGCCACTCTCACCTGGGAGACAAAGCCTCTTTTCTATGTTTTACTGAGATTCCACAAGTTGTGTAAAGGCAGGGGCTCTATTTTTTTTCTGTGTATCTCTCATGGTGGTTAACCCCAGTGCCACTCTGCCATCATTACCTGCTAATTACTCATTCGTTGATGAAGAGAAGGGGGAGTTGGGGGAATATGAATGAGAGATGATGAGGCAAGAGATTGGAAGGAATAAAATAATTAGTCATCAAAGGAAGTCATGCTATTTTATGAGATCATTACCTTCTAAATCATAAAATTGGCTTTCTCTGTATTTTCTGATTATCATTTTTTTTTTAAATTTTTATTTATTTATGATAGTCACAGAGAGAGAGAGAGGCAGAGACACAGGCAGAGGGAGAAGCAGGCTCCATGCACCAGGAGCCCAACGTGGGATTCGATCCCGGGTCTCCAGGATCGCGCCCTGAGCCAAAGGCAGGCGCCAAACCGCTGCGCCACCCAGGGATCCCTGATTATCATTTTCATACAGGGAGCATCTACTCCTTCAGTCAGGTTATAGGCGGCTGAGCTTTCTCTTGAAGTCCATGGCCCTCTAAATGCTTCATGCTGGAGTAATTACAGTGATGTGACTTAGCCTACCTACCTTAAACCAAGGACATCATGGCAACCTGATTCTGTTCTCTATTCTCTTAGAATTTGTATAGCATGAGAAGATTCCTATTTCCTACTTTTCTCAAGTATGTTTTTTTTTAATATTTTATTTATTTATTCATGAGAGACACACAGAAAGAGGTAGAGACATAGGCAGAGGGAGAAGCAGGCTCCCTGCAGGGATCCTGATGAGGTAATTGATCCAGCACCTCAGGATCATGCTCAACCACTGAGCCACCCAGGTGTCCCTCAAGTACTCATTAGTTATGATTTGGCTTTTCTCACTGAGCCAGGGAGTGAAGGCCTCATACATGAATGCTGCCCTTATTCTGCCAAAGGTAGCTGGTATCACCTTAGAGTTGAGACACCTCAGGCCTGAAGCATATTGTCCCAGGGCCCCATAACCTGAAAGCAACCAAGTCAAGTTCATGGGCTCCAAGAAGCTAAGTTGTCTGCTGCTCTTTTCTTGGAAAAATTACTGAATATTATAAAAGAAGGTAAAAGGGGATTACAGATATCCCTTGCTTTTTGAGGTGCCACATTAGGACACTTACTTTATGAAAGACCTACATTAGTACCTGTTTCTTCCGACCAAGGGCAAACCTGAAGAGGATTTTCATGTTTACTAGCTGTTGTAGAGGCTCCGGCACCCCACCCCCCACCCCAGCAGCACACTCAGCAGCAATATTGACATTGCCTAGATTCTTCCCCAGGAACTACACTCAGCATGAAGCTGCCATAGTTCTGAACTGTATCTGTGAGCACCTGCGCTTCATCTCAATTTGTTTTGTGCATCCATCAGCAAGATATATCCTAAGGGTTCAGAAAAGATTAAGAAAGGTTATTTTGGGGGGCCCAGGAATGTTCAAAAACTTTTCCATGTAAATTACTGATAATCACTCCTTTGCTTTATGCCATTTTGGCTTATGAAAAGTTTCATAGCAATGCTCTACTTTTAGATAGCAAGGGAAACCTGTATTAGCCAATATCCGTTTTCACAGGCAATTCCAAGAAGATGTCTAACTCCTAAACTCCTTTAGGTCAATGCTTTCCTAATATAGTCTTTGGCTCCATTTGCATCAGACACATCTAAGAATGTTGTATGCAGATTCCTGGCATTTTTCTTTGAAGCAATGACGCAGCATCTCTTGGGTTATGAGAAAATTTAAAGATAAAAGTCCTATACATTGCTGCTAGGTTTCCAGAAGCAGATACATGTTATTGAAAATGAAAAGAACTGACCTTCTGCCTTTCTGGTCAACCAGTGGCCTGATCTTTTTGGATTTCCTCCGGTCTTGTGGTCTTTAAGATATAAAGTGAACAAATGATACCTACTCCTTCCTCAAACGCTACCTCACCCCTGTTTCAGGCTGAGGATCCCTCCCAATCCCAGGCCTTCCTTCAGCAGCCCCCTTGTGCCAAGAGTTTGTAGGGGCAGGAAAGTAGGAAGAATCATGAGGAGCTATCTCCGGAAGAGACAAATAAGTGGCCAGTGGCCCCAGAGAACAATGACATCTACTGGTTTGAGAAGTCTCAAGACAGTCACCTCAGATCCCCCCTTCCTTCCCCATCCTGACTGTAGCAGGGCCTGGGAAATGGGCTGGTCATCAGAACACCATTTCTTTTTCTCAGATCTCTTTAACTCTTTAACTAGAATTGTTTTTGTTTCTTTTAAAAATCTATTTAGAGTGGACAGCATTTTGTTTCTTAACCCTCTGGAGGAAACCTCTGGCTTCCCTGAGGAGAACAAGTGAGAGCTTGGAGCCTGGGCCTGAGACTTCTCTGCAGATGAAGCAGCGAAAACCTACTCTCTTTGCTTGTCCGTTTTGAGCCGTAGAGAGCAGCATGCAGGACGTGAACCTCTGGGATGCAGAGAGGCCCCGAATCTTTGTTACAGAAATGCTTCATGATTCTTTTCTGAAGAAGCTTCAATGCGAGAGAAAAGTCCTAGAGGCATGCCCCAGGCCTGAAATGTGAGACCACGCCCGTGCCCTCGGTCCAGCTAACGCCTGAGTTCTCAGAACCGCGGCCAGATCCAACCACGTCTAGGATATGGAATATTTTCGGCCTAGGGAGGGCCCGAGGACCCGTGTGCTTGGCCGGAACGGGGGGGCGGGGGGGGCACGGTCTCCCACCGCAGGCGCTGGCTGGGCGGGCGCGGAGGATGCGCGGGCGCCCGGGGCCTGGTTCCCCGGCTCAGGTGCCTCAGCCCCCGGCCCAGCTCCTCCCGGACCGCCCCGCAGCGGCTTCCCCTCCCCTCGGCAGCGCTCGGCTTCTCCTCGGCGCAGCCTCTTTTCTGGCCGGGCCGGTTGCCGGGAGGTGCAGTGGGCAGTGGCGGCTCCCGCTGCGAAGCTGGGGGAGGAGAGGGGCCCGGGCCCGCCGCTCGCTTCTGTGCGTTCTGCCGGCGGGGGGCCGAGGGAGGCTGTCGGCCGGGAGGAGGCCGAGGTGGAGGCGGCCGGGAGGGGTGATGATGGTGTTAAATGCGGCCGCGCAGCTCCCCGGGGAGCTGCCTGAAAGGAGAGTGCGCTCACCAGCTGACAGCGCGTGCTCCGCTCCAGACGCTCCGCACCGCGGCCAGGAGCCGCTGCCAGCCCCTCTATTGTCAGCCGTTCTCTAATTAAGAAACACTCACATTACGGCAAACCACCCCCACGCTTCTTGGTTCCTGTCCTTTCCTTTATCTTCCCCCGACGACTCTCCTCCCCTGCCTCTCCCCTGCGCCTCGGGGTTTAACCCATTCTCCGCCCCGTCCGCCTGTGCTCCTTAGAGGCCTAGCGGTGGGGAAGCGCCTCCCGGGTTGGCGCCTGGGACTCTGCTCGGCCCACGGGTGAGCGTGGCGGGTGCGAGGACAGTCAAACAGAGCGAGGAGACTTAAAGTTTCATAGCAAAGAACATGCCCACCTCCCCCCCCCCCCCACCAGGCCCTCCATCTCCTCTTCCCTCCCGGGAAACCAATTGCAGATAATGTTAACTACTAGAGGTCATCTTAACTCTCACCGGTACTTGCAGGGTTTTCCAGATTGCAACTGACAAGTCTAGGTTGCAAGGGACAAGTGGGTCAGCTGCCTTTCGTTCCCAATTCTATCTGGGGTTTGAAGCCGCCCGTGTCGAAGTGATCAGTGATCGTCTCTTTCTTGAGCTTTCAAATGAGCAGAGGAGAGAAAGAAGTCCAAGATATCCTTTGATAAAAGACTGCTTGCTTCTTTCAGGTTTCAATCTCTAAAATCAATCGAGAGGCCTAATCAAAGCATTGGTCCTGAATTAGTTAAGATTAAGGAAACTTAACTCCCCCCACCCTTTTTTTTTTTTCTTGTTATGCTGGACCCCCAGTAAACAATGTCCCTTAGAGAACATGCTTAAACTTGCCAGCTGCCAAAAAATAAACTTTCTTCAGTTTTCTGTGAAATCAAGTAAGTTTCCAGGAGGGTGGTGAGCCAAAACCCTTCACGGATAAAAGTGGTGGGGCAGAAAGCAAAGACAGGGTATAAAACAAGCTGTTTAAAGTACTTAAAACTCTAGAAAGCACCAAGCAGTGCTGCAAAAGACTGACCCGATTTATCTATCTTCATTACTTTAAGAAATGCTGCCTCTTTGTTTGTTTGGGTGATATTAAGCATGCTTAACTTGCACACATAGTTGATTCCTTTGCTAGTATCTTGGATACTTGGATCTGACTTTGGAAGGTAGAAGCTAATTGCTAATAATGGAGAGAAAGGAACCAGTCAGCATGGCAGGAGTGGTCTGGCATATGGGGAATGAGCGCTCAGAAATACTCAATATTCAAGTTTCCAAAATATTAATGAGATTATAGCAACCTGCAGCTATATGTTACAGCTTGTTAATGGAGTGTAAGAGAGCGGGCTGCCAAACGTTTGTTATGCAAACTCCATAGCAGAACCCTAAAATGGAAATGTGATTGTACATCTCTTTCAAAGAAATGCCAGCATAAAAAGAAAGAAAGAAATAGAATGAAGGAAAGAAAAGAGGTTAAAGTCCTCATTTGAACTTTGAGCACTTAATTTACACAAAGTGATTTGGCTTTTGCTGCCTGTCTGGATGAGTTAGAAGAATTCATCCTCACTTTTCAATCTGTGTGGTATAGAATTTCCAGTCTGATATTCCGTTGTGGCTGTTTTCTCTTGAGAAGAAATATAAAATGACCTCCTTCAATGAAGTTCCATCATCTCTAATTCATGGATAATGCTCCTAACATTTAAAAATATAAATATCTATTTTTTTGTGGTGCAAAAGAAAACCTTGAACATTAGCATAGCTGTAACTCCTTTCCATGGATTTTCTTAGTGGGGAAAAAAAAAAAAATCTGTGGGCACATTGACCTGGTGGATGGGAGTAGTAAGATCCAGTTCTGGATATTGACGCTTTGTGATTGTGTAATTTGGAGGCCAGTTAGGGGTAGTAGTTTCTCCTCATTTATAAAAGATGGGAAAGAAGATGTTCTTGATGTCATTTCTGTTTTGAAATTTCTATGAGTCCATGAAAAGAAAAATAATAACTTTGGAAGAGGTTTTTTTTTTTTTTTTTTTTTTTTTTTTTTTTTCCTGGTCAACACCAACTGAGCATGAATAGTTTTGAAAAAGGAAATATAGGTCACTTTCTTTAAGAAAAAAGAATCACAGTTTAATTTTTTTCAGTCCTGTCCTTATCCTACTCAGATCTGTAACAGGTAAAAGAATCCTAGGTCATCTTCTCTCTCTCCCTCCACACATGTACACAAATAATGATGAAAATATGTGGGTGCTCATCCTGCAAAGTTGCTGTGTGTCCATGCCTGTTGAGTTTACTCACTGAAAGCAAAATGGAAATGTGTTAGAAGCAATCGCTTGATTTATTCAGCAGCCTGAAGATTCCTGATGTTTATCGTGAGCGCGGCAAACTCAGTGGTGCAAAAGGTTATCTAAGGGACAGGTGCATTGTTTCTGCCCCTGGAAAGCGTCAGGAGCTACCGCTCACCCTTCAGAGCTGGCGGAGTCTCTTGGCTTCCCTCGAGCTCGGACTTCAGCTGAAAGCCACGGAAACCCAGGTGGTCAAGTCCAGAGCTGGTTCCAGGGTTCCCTATCGGTTCCCCAGCGAGACCAGAACTGCGCTCCTTGGCGCACGACTGTCCTGCAAACGTAGTTTGTGGCGCTCTCCTCTTTTCAAGGTGCTGGGCGGCTGGGGGGTGGGGGGTGGCCGGGGAGGATGATGCCGGAACGATTAAATTAACCTTCCCTGGCTCTCCCCTTGCCTGCCCACCCCTGCTTTCTTGTTCTCACAATTTGTTATCCTAATGAAGACACAAAATATAAAAGATTTGGCTTAAAATCAACTTCTCAAATTCAGCGATGTTTATCCAGTGGAACGTCGCCCAATCTTTTAGTTTAACAAATGGTTCTACTCTCACGTTTACCGAATACATTTTTAAAACTCCTCCTTTTACCGTCTCCGCACGCACACTATAGTCGCTTAAAAAAAAAAAAAACAAAAAACAAAAAACAAAAAACAACAACTTTGAACCTGACACCCAGAATAATCTTTTCCTCCGTGCGGACCCTGAGGTGAGAATGGGTGCACTGTTTAGTTTCTGCAGCTGACTCAAAAATAGAAACATTTTCTACTAAGGAACTAATTCAGAAAGACAAAATAAAAGCAAACGTTATCTTCTATAGTGGAATAAGTAGACTTGTTTGGCGGAGGAAAGACTGAACGTCAACAATTTCCTAGGATAACTGCAGGCTTCTAATTTTTGAACCAAGGAACCCCATCCCCTTTCTCCTTAAGTTTTTCCCATTGTTCTCTTTTCCATTCCTGCCTTCAACTTACCCCCATCCACTACCACTAGGGAAGGGAAGAGAGGGAGGGAGGAAAGGAGAGAGAGAGAGATTGAGAGAGGGGGAGAGAGAGAGAGAGAGAGAAACTGAGAAAGCTCGGGCTGTGTGTTTTTGATGGATGGCAAAAACCTTCAACTTGGCTAAAGTTTTTATGAAGTGGAAATGGGTAACCTTGGTAAAGATCACTACTCCTGGTGAGATCTTAGGAGACATGAAACACGTGCCTCCTCTTGTAGAGGTTGTTGGGGCCAGGTGTGAGGAAGACGGAAAAGATCCTGGCTATTGAAGTGGCAAAAATGGTTGCAAATTTTTGGGGAAATTTTACCTAACGACTTATTTACGGACTTGATAACTGGTACTGCCTGAAACTACAATGTTTAATGACAGAATTTTTCTTCAAAACTCTTAGATTCGCAATTAACTAGGAGACTGAGCTCAAGTCTTCAGCATCCTTTCGAAATTGTTTTTAATGCTTATATCAGAACGGAATAAGTGACAAATAAAAGTTATTTCCACGTTTATTTTTATCATTTGCAAAAGAAAATACATAAAACAATGGCAGTTGGCTTTGCTAAATTAAAATAAAATGATCTCGAGTAGAAAAAACGTAAAAAAAAAAACGAATCAAGGTAAGTAGAAATGGTAGCAAACAATCAATAATAAATAAGTTTCCTAACATTAACAAAGCAAAATAAAATTGACCAAATGCTTTTGACACTACTGGATTTTTTTTTTAATTTTAATTTTTAAACAAACATTTGCAAAGAGCTTAAGGATCATAAGTGGCCTTGTTTAAAACAACAACAACAACAACAACAACAACACAAAAACTGGTCTGCAATTGGCAGCTGAGTTTGTCCTGGAGCCGCAGCAGTAGCGGCTGATAAAGTGCGTGCGCCAAGTTTCCTAGAAGACGCCAACATCATCGCGATCCGATATACATACTGGGTATGTTTATACAATATATAAACCTAAGAGTCCTCTGTTTTCTAACGTTCCATCGTCAAAGGTTATTCACTTTGGAGCCATTCACTTTGCGTTTCATGATACATTTTTGAGAAAATCCTTCGGAATACTAACTCTCCCACACGTGAGTGCGCGCAACACACAGGGATGAATGCCCAGGGCATAAAATAAATTAAAACACAAACCAGCGACTGAGAAGAAAATGCGACATCTTAGCAGCGTATTGGCAGCAGGGAACTAGAAGGATGATGCATATTTGGGTACATATAATCATTCCTCATCTACCTACGGGGAGGGGGGGAGGTGGGAGGAAAGAACACAACTTTAACAGCAAGTTTTCATCAATATGGACCACAGGAAGTTCGGGACAGCGGCGGCTTTTGCAAACCATCAAATATAGCTGCCATGTGAAGCCAAGTCGTTGCTAAACAACGACAATCGCAGAGCAAAAATGAAAAGGGTGCGGGGATCTTTAACCGCGGGGCTTCCCGCGCACTGGGCAAGGGCGATTTCGTTTCTGTCTCAGTTTTCAGGTTTCTGTCACCTTCCTAACTTGCCTCATCTGAGTCACTGTAATGGGAATGGGGGGAAAACTCCCCGTCGCTTCTGTGGGACCGGGGCGAAGTTTTGCTACTTTCTTCCTGCCCCGGCTGCAGGATGCCCCCGGGCAGGGAAGGCGACAGGTTCTTTTGCGCCATCATCGCCGTCAGGGCGCTGTCCTCGAAAGTCGGGAAGTGCAGAGCGTCCAGCTGCACCGCGTATCCTCCCGCGGGGGCCGGGGCCGAGAAGCGAGTCCGGCAACCTCCGGGCGCCGAGGGCCGCTGGCCCCCTCCCGAGGCCGGCTGGGCTCCCGCTGCGCTCGCCGTGCCCGCGCCGCCTTCGTAGGGGGCGGCGGCGCGAAGGTGGTGGTGGTCGCTCTTGCAGGATGCGGGCGGCGGCGGCGGCTGCTCCCCGCCGCTGGGCGTTTGCAGCAGCTCGGACAGGGCGTTGATGTAGATCTGGGCCATCTGCAGGGTCTCGTATTTGGACAGCTTCTTGTCGTTGTTGAAGGACGGGATAACGTTGCGCAGCTGGTCGAAGGCGTGGTTCAGCCCGTGCATCCTGCGTCGCTCCCTGGCGTTGGCCGCCAGCCGCCTCTGCTTCTGCACCCCGTTCACCTGTTTGCTGGAAGGGGCGCGCTGGCGGCTGCAGCCCAGCTCGTCTACTCCCACCCCGCCTTTCAGCTTACACAGCTGTTCCCGCACTTTCACTGGTCCCGGACTCTTGCTGCTGCCGCCGCCGCCGCCGCCGCCGCCGCCGCTCCTCCTCACCAGCTCCCCCCGGCCGTCCGCCTCCTCCCGGGGCGCCGCAGCCTCAGAGACACCCAGCTCGGGGGAATGCAGCAAGTACTGGGCGGCGCGTGCCGTGCAGATGCCCTGCAAAGTAGGAGCCAGCCAGGCGCGTGGGTCGGTGCCGTCCAGGAGGGACAGCTCGGCCGGGTAGACGGGATGCTCTCTCGTCTGCAGGGTCGCAGGTGGCGGCGGCGGCGGCGGCGGCAGGTGGTGAGGCTGGGGATGGCGATGGTGGTCCCCCAACTCCTTCACTTCAGCCCACTCCTCTGCGTGCAGCAGGCGGGACATTGCACTTCGGAGGCTCGGAGGCGCAGGGTCGGAGGAGGGACTGGCAAACCAGCTCAACTACAACAAAAACCCTTCCTGGGTCTCTACTGCAATGTCTTGGTTTTTTTTTTTTTTTTTTTTTTTTTTCCTCCTCGACCCTCCCCCACCCACACGGAGATCACACACACCAGGTCGCGTGCAACGAAGCTTCTCCGGTTGCTGAAGGCGCTGCGCCCCTTTAAAAAGCGGCACGCGCCAGTGTGTCTCCCCCCCCCACCCCCCGCTCCCCTCCCAGCCCCCTCCTCGCGCCGGTCGCGTGTCTGCTCAGCCAATGGAGGGCGCCGGCAGGCGCGTGCGAGCAGCCAATCAAAGAGTTTTTACACCCGGAGAAAAGTTCCTGCGTACAGAAGGCTGAAGCGCCCGCTCAGTGGTCCGCCCCCCCCCCCGCCCATTCTTCTATCCCTTTTAAGTTAGTCAAATTCATATGTTAATTGCAGGTTGTAATTCGACTCCGCAGTTGCGCCCGCGCGCGGGCGGCGGGGGTGCGTGAGCCGATGCGGATGCGGATGCGGATGCGGATGCGGAGCGCTCTCCCCGCGGGAGGCTGAGCGCGGCCGGCGGCGCCGGGGCTGCCCGGGCGCTGCGCGCGGGGACGAGCCCGCCCGCCCGTGGCTGCCCGCGCGCGAGGATCTCAGCTCCCGCCGCTTGTGTCCGAACGTCTCAAAGCTCTCCTGTGTGTACGCCTGTGAATATAAAGCTTTCAGAATGCACGTTCATAGATCACAAGTGATTGCATAGATACATAGTTGCTGAGACCCACTATTTACACTGCATGTTAGAATTAAAAACTAAAAAAACAAAAAAACAAAAAAAAACCGAACTGTCTCAGGATACGTTTCTGAATTTTCATCTCTGGCCCCAGATCGACACTATGTAACCTAGTAAAGTCGTGGTACGGGGATAGGACGCACTAACTTCGATCCCGCAGTCTTCTCGGGGCCCCCTTTCCAGCACCCCGGCCAACTAGGACTGGAATCTGTAGGAGACTCTGCTGAGCGGATGTAGGACACGCATATTTTACAGCTTCAACACCCACGGGAGGACTCCTTAGGGGGTGCGGAGTCGTGGGGTGGTGCCCAAAGAAACAGGAAAGGCGCCTGCGTTCCCTGCAGGTCTGAACCTTTCCAAGGTGCAGAACCTCAGAGTTACCTTCCCCTTCCGCTTCAGGAGCCCTGGGTTTATTTAATGGGGCGCGCTGCTTCTCCGGCAAACACCCAGGAACACCACAGCCTAACCCACTCCACGCCGCCCTCCGTTGAGTTCGGGGTGCTCTCCCCAGCACCCCGTATTCCCACCCCCCACCCCCAGCCCCACCATCCCGGCCGCCAGCCCAAGAGCCGAACCCCGGGAGGTCCCGGGCGAAGCGGGGACGCCCTCGCTCAGGTGAGCTGCTTCCTCCCGGCCCTGAGCCCAGGCCTCTTGAATTCACAACAAAAACCAATCAGAAGCGCCCTGGCCCGGGAACGCCCCGGCCTGGGTCCCACAGGGCCGCACCTCGGGGCGCTTTCCCCCCGCCCCGCATTGGCCTTGGGGCGCAGCAGTGGGACGCAGCCAGCGGGTGCTGGTGCTGGTGCTGGTGCTGCTCTCTGCTTCTGCGGGGAAGGGAGCTTCGTCCTCTCGAAAAGATGGTGAAAAGGAAAGCTAGCAGAGAGAGCTCCGGGAACCTGGATTTGCAGGGCACCGGAATGACTGAAAGTTGTTCTTGCTAGTATTCGCGGGGACTTGATCTAACCTGCTACTTAGAACTCCCTGGGCAGGGGCGCCTGGGTGGTTCAGGGGTGCAGTGTCTGCCTTGGGCTCAGGTCGTGATCCGGGGGTCCTGGGATTGAGTCCTGCATCAGGCTCGCCTCAGGGAGCCTGTTTCTCCCTCTCCCTGAGTCTCTGCCCCTTTTTGTATATCTCTTGAATATATAAATAAAATCTTTAAAAAAAAAACCCTGTGGGTGTCAAATTACAACTTTCAGAAAAATGATGAACCATCTTCTGTCTAGGTACGGCAGTGTAAGCGGCCAGAGTCGGGCAGTATCAGTTGTTTGTATTGCATTTTATTCCTAACAGTTCCCAACTGTATCAGCTGAAAGTTACTCCTTCCACATTAGGTCACTACCAAATATGTAGGATGCCCCCATTTTCCTTGGGCTTGCATTCATCCAGACGGTTTGTTTATACTTTAGATTTGACTGCGTAACTGCCAAATACTCATTTTCCTTTGAGCTTAAACAGTTTTATGGGCTGTAGCCAAATATTTGTCAGATACATCGAATATTGATCCTAATTTGCTAGCTTTATATATGATTATTAGCATTATCACTTCTTTGGTGCAAGACTCAATTTTTAAGTGGGTAAATTAGAGTAGCCCAATAATGTGAGGGGCAGTTAGATTTTTTTAATAGGTTGTAGTGAAATACATGCTTTTGCATTTAGAGTATACAGGAAGTTATTTTCTTTGCCTTCCCTTCCCTCCCCTTCTCTTCCATAGGTGGGGCTGAGGAAGCTAGGCTTCTGAGCTGGGGAAGGGGACACAGGGCCCAGTGCTGCAGGGTTAGAGCCTGAATAGTGTGAGCAGGGTGCCCCTGCAGAGGGTTTGTGGCATATGATGTCAATCATCAAGTTAGGCAACTGTCTGTAGGGGCTGGATGGTGGTGCAGCCCCAGAATTTAGGGTTTGTTTGAGCAGAGGGAGGAGAGCTTCTATGTGCTTGGACTGCTGGATCAGTGACATAAGGAAGGATTAATGAAAAAAAGTAAATATTTGGGGACAGAGTAAGGTTTCTCACTGTCATAGAAAGGAGTTACAAATATAGAAATGGAAAAAGCTGTACTGTTGGATTCAAATTGGAAATTCTGCTATAAATATATTGTTTTCAATATGTATAGATGAAATAGAGATAAGCAGATACAAATCTGGGGTATGTGTGTACCTATATATATTCTCTTGTTCCTTTCATTCTCAAGGCCTGGGATCAGAATGAGCATATCTAGTTCTCAGACTTTAATTTTTAAATAAAATTGTCCACTAAAAAGAACTGGCGTTCTTGAGGAAATGGACTGATTCCAAGAACGGGGCAGAAAAGATACAAGATAAACATAAAACATCTTGCATCAGAAATAAGGAAATGTGATGGAGACATGTCAAGGACCAAAGAAGCCTGCTTGAAGAGGCTTCTACAGACAAAACATAGGACAATTTGAGCATCAAAATATGTAATGATAGGGATCCCTGGGTGGTGCAGCAGTTTGGCGCCTGCCTTTGGCCCAGGGTGCGATCCTGGAGACCCGGGATCGAATCCCACGGCGTGCTCCCGGTGCATGGAGCCTGCTTCTCCCTCTGCCTGTGTCTCTGCCTCTCTCTCTCTCTCTCTGTGACTATCATAAATAAATAAAAATTTAAAAAAAATATGTAATGATAGTAATAGATTACTACTACAACAGAATATAACTACTAATAGAATGAATAATTGCATTGAAAGTTTGATGAATACTTAGTCACAAAATATGTGTTGATTACAAATGAAAGAAGATGGACTCTACTGCCATGGAGAACTATGGGAGACACCAACTTTATCATGTGATCAAAGTTAATACCACCAGCAATGGGATAAACCAAAGTTACAAAGTGCCATTTGTTATGATGTAGAAAACTCAGCATTGCTTCCAGGATATTCCTACCAAAGATGCATACCCCAAATCCAATCAAGAGAGAACATGATGAGGCACTTTCGTGGCTCAGTTGGTTGACCTCTCGACTCTTGATTTTGGATCAGATCACAATCTTGGGGTTCTGGGATTGAGCCTTCAGACGGCTCCTTGCTCATCAGGGGAGTCTGCTTAAAGATTTCCTCCCTCTGCTTCTGTCCTCCTCCTCCACTCTCTCTCTCTCTCAAATAAAAAAACAGATCTTTAAAAAAAAAAAAGAAGAGAGAGAACATTGAGCCAACCCAAACTGAGAGAACTTCTAGAAAATAACCTGCCTTGGGGCACCTGGGTGGTTGAGTGTCTCTGCTTTTGGCTCAGGTTGTGATCCCGGGATCCTGGGTTCTTCTCTGGAATTAGTAATCCATCTCAATCCAAGCATCATACCATAATGTGTTGAGGCCTATGCTTTAAGTTAAGTCATGCTCTGTCTAGCCACAGCACAGTGTTTATCTAATGGGTTTAAAAAGTCTTAGGCTTTAATGACTATTCCATTCACAAGAACTCAAAGAATATTTCTCTAGAGGTGCCAAAAATTGAATATAAACTTCAAAGTATTCTCTTACAGGTTATTTAAAATACAAATTTCCTAATCATGATGAATTCTCCTATGCAGTGTTCTGATCAGGTTACAACCATTAAAAAAAAAAAAAAAGAAAAGAAACAAACACCACCCCCCTCCCCATGCAAATGGATTGTTTTTACCATTGGTTGTAGCCTTACCTTAATAATTGGCAATTATGGGAAAGAATTGGGCATTTATCCAGTAATTCTGATATGAATGGTATTTCAGAGTAATCAGATAGTCTTATTTTGGTTCATCAGGAAAATTTCTTTTCAGAATACTTCCATCTAATAAAGTAGAAAAAAATAGAACATTTTTAAAAATCAATTATTAGAAACTCCTAATAAAAATTTCTATTTAGGCAGTCATTAACAATGAAGGAACAATTAGATCAAAGCTTGGGGAATTTTACAACAAAGGGGTTCATCTGTCAACATGAACCCTAGTCATCAGTCTTAGTAGCATTGTTTAGAGTAGAAGACACTGATATTATGTGTTTCTCAGTTTTCCATGAATTATGAAGTACACAGACTCCTATGAAGTACTGTTTAAAAAAGAAAAAAAAAAGAATCTGACTTTAATTAAGGCTTCAAGATAGCCTTCTGTTTACAGGAAATATGGGGGCTACCATATCAAGTAAATTATATCACAAGAATGCAAAAAGCCAAACCCACATCATTTAACATTCTACAGAACAAATGTTCAGTTTCAACAAGTGTGTGACATGAAGAAAGAAGGAGGGCGGTGAAGAATTACTCTCGATTAAGATAGTCTTATGATACAGTACCAAAAGCAATGTGTGGACCTTGTTTGGATTCAGATTCAATAGTAAAGGGACTTTTTAAAAAGACAGTTGATAAAACATGCATTTGATCTCAGTATTACGTGATACCATTGAGTTATTGTTATTTTTCTCCAGTTACAACAAAGGCAATGTAGTTATCTAAGAGGCTCTCTATGCCTCAGAGCCACACATAGATGCATGTGGGGGTGAAATAGCATGAGGTCTATGATTTCCTTCAAAGTATTTCATCATAATATCAACAATATGAAAAAGAAATAGTGAAGCGAATGTAGAAAAATCTTAATAACTGCTAGATATGGGTGATGTAAAGATTAGACCATTAGCTCTATTTGCCCATGAAAATTTTTACAGTAAGGACTTTTTAAAAAGCCAGTGGCTTCTCACTGTCTAGTACATATCACCTACATAGCCTAGCTCTGCTTTAAAATCCCAGTTATCTAGTCCTAACCTATGTTTCTAAACTGAGATTTCATTTTTCCTTATGCAGAATGTTTCTTGAAATGTATCTTAAAGATCATCTACCTGCATGAGAATCACTTGGGATATTTTTTAAAAAGGTAGAATATATACCAAATATATTTGGTATATATGGGACCCTATCCCATATACCAAATCAGCTTTATCAAGGGAGCCCAGGACTTGTAAATAGATAAACACTTCAAGGGATTCTTAGACATGTCCTACGTTAAGGACTATTTTTCTAGAAGTTTTCCTGTGTTCTATTCAGCTACTTTATATTTCTGGGAACTTGTATTGTAATTCCTGTCACCATAAATACAATAATCCCACAACACCTATCATTCAATTCTACTTACTAAAGTGTAATCTAAGACTCAAAGTCTAGATCAAATGCCACCTCCTCTAGGAATTCTTCCCATGTCATCTCTAGGACCATCATTTGTCCTTTAGCAAGTAGGTGAAAGTGTGGTGTCTTTGGGTCACTTCACTAGTAGCTTGTTGGAGAAATTCAAAATTGCATTCATTTATAAATGCCTCAACTTACCTAAGGGTCATTGGCCACCAGGAACTGTCAACTCCTTCACAGTTTTACAGTATTACTTATCTATTGCTGCATAATAAATTCTCCAAAACTTAGTGGTTTAAACAACAGACATTTATTATATCACAGTCTGTGGGTAAGAGATTCTGGTGCTTGCTGCTTAGCTGAGTGGTTCTGGGTCAGGGTCTTTCATGAAGCTTTAGCCAAGACATCAGCTCAGGCTGTAATCTCTGAAGGTTTGACTGGGACTGGAAGATCTACCTCCCAGTTGTTTCATTCACATGGCTGGAAAGTTAGCCGTGGCAGGTGGCCTGTTTCTCCACATGTGGATTTCTCCATGGGGGTGTTTGAGTGTCCTCTGACATATGAGCAACCTGCTTATGCCAGAGAAAGTGACTCAAGGGCGAGAGATGCAAGCTGTACTATGTTTTAGATCTACATTCCAAAGCATGCATGTCATTTCTACCATATTCTAGTTATTAAAGGTGAGTTACTAAGTGAAGACCACACTTAATGAGAGAGCAATTAAGCCCTGAATGGAAGGAGAATCAGAGAACTTGTGAACCTACGTTAAAAACTACCACATTCCTTTGTTTCATGTTAATTTCTTTGTTTCCTTTTGCAGGATGTAATTCCTCTTTATTGAACTAAGAGTGGGGAGATATTTTGGTAAAGTGAGAAAAATGCAGCAGAATGATCTGGAAGTTATATATGAAGGTTAGAGTAACTGAACCAATTCAGCAAATTACAAGTGAAGAGAAATTTCAGACTTTCTGTGGCAATTTCAAATGGCACATATTTTTAAGATTGTATTTGTGACCATTTACAATGTGACAATGTTGACTGTTGTCAACCGTTTAGACTGTCCACAGAAACCATATTATGACAGGTAATTTGCATTGTATTTCATTTTCTTACTTTTTTGTGAGATCTCTTTTTCTTTCAGTCATATTTGTGAATTTGTTTTTAATTTATATGAGTATATCCTGAGCGTTGCTTTATGCTGATTATTGGTATGGTTAGGGACAGTGGCATGCTGGTAAATGTGTAACAACTGAAAAAAATGCATGCATATATACCTATATAAGTTTATTGTAAATTTTATTGTAAAATTTATTGACATAAAGAATGTGGAACCCACTGTTTGTACATAATAATAAAATATTCAATATTCTTTGTTGTAAATTCTCTACAGCTGCTGATTCTCAGAGAATGCTTTCACTGATTTGTGCTTTTTGTGTATCCATAATTAACCAGTGGTTGCATTTGATGAAAAAATAGATTGCCCACAAGAATGTTGATTAATATTTTTCAATTGCTACTAGTGAATAAGATGAAAGTAAAACAACAATGAGCATGTGTGTTGAAACATTCAAGAGTTAATGATGTGAACAACTTCTTTGTTGAATAGGACAATTTTCCAATATTGTAAGAATATGCACAGATTTTTTTGTATTATTCATAATATAACGGCTACAGACACTGACAAATTCTTAAGTTTAATATGCATTATTAGCATTTCAATATCACTTTCTTAAGCCTAGATAATTAATAAAACAATAAAGAAAGCCTTGATTTGGGCATTTACTGATTTCTGTTGGTGCAAATACTCCTGTTGCTAAGTCAAATGGACATTTTCTTTGGCCATATGTTAAATGATTTCCTCTTCAACTCTCAACACAGTCAAAAACATTTTTTTTTCAAAATTTTCTTTTCTCTTGGTTTGGGGACACCATATTCTTCTCCTTTGTTTCTCCCTACGGTTCAGGTTGTTCTTTCTTAATTTCTTTCAGGGAGGTTATCTTCCCTATTGGGCTTGGTACTATGCTGTCATTTCCCCTTATTCTCCATTACCATCTACATGCCAATCAATAGTAAGGTCTTCTCTCAAGTCCAGCTCTTTTTCAGAGGTTTTCATTGCTCTTAAAGTAGGCACAAACATCAACAACCAGCATTCGTTTGGGGGATCGGAGAGTGTCTACCAAGGAAGTTAGATCTGAAGGTGGAATAGGAGGCAGCTAAGGAAGGCAAGTGGACACACAGTTATTATAACAGCAACAGCTAAAAAGGATTCTTGAACAGAGTCTCCAAGTGCTGCTCTCTGGCCCCTCCCTATCTCTTCTGCTTCTCTCATCCCAGTCCCAATCCCATATGGTGCTCTAGGCTCATAGTTCTTTTCTCTGCTCATAGGTGTCAAACATTTTCCCATGTCTGCCTTTACATACGTCGTCTGCAATGCTCTTCCTTTCCTGGCACATTTTTGTGTGGCTACTTCCTATATCCTGTTTTCAGGTGTGACACCTCCCTCCCCCCCCCCCCCCAAATTCCCTGTTTTACAATCCTGTGGTACTTATTATTTGTTCCCTTTAGTATTGCAAATCATCATCAGATGATTATTTATGTGACTGTTTATTTTCTGTTTATCTCTCCTCTGTCACCCTCCTCTCCTGCTGGTGAGGCTATTCTGCTAAAGGGCCCATTGTACAAGTACTAGGGAAACTGAGGAGGGAAGCTGGCTGATTTCCAGTGGATGAATCCCTTTTACCCCCTGGTTGTTCAGTGCCCCCTCGGTGGTAGATGGTCTATGGTGAGCTTTGGTATGGGAAATAAAGATCTGGACATTTTGTGTTCACTCCACCTCATCCATCTCCATGATGTTTCCTCATATCCCCTTGCCTCCGGTCTTCCAATCTTACTCCCTACAGACTCCTGATTAACCAGACACTGCCCAGGAATCTACATGTATTCTTGCCACATACCATTTCGTTCATCACAGAAGGCTGGTGGTCAAGTGAACCGCACAAGATTTCCTCTTCATACAATCTTCCAGAGCCTTCTCTGAGATTGGCTGTAGTGCAACAGTGGCCTATTGTCAGCTTTCAAACTTATCACCTTATCCATGATAAAAAAAACAAAACAAAAAACTTCTCAGTATTTCCTTCTCCGTAAGCCATTACTTTTCTGTTAGCTCACTAATGGCGAGGCATTGGTGTAAAGTAATGTAAGGGTCTGGGACACATGTTTATATAACTTACTTATACTCTCTGGATCTGATTGGGTCTGATCCAGAATGTACCATCTCCACAATATGTTAGATTGCTATGTGAATACTCTCCCTCCCACTCCACTTATGACTTGATGTGATATCCAGCTCAAGGTGAGTAGCTCCAGTTGTATAGTCACTTAATCAATCCCTTGGTTGAGAGTCTAGTCTCTGCTAAGACCCAGTAACATGCTGGAATCTGCTTTTATGGTAAATAGTTCTCTGCTACAGATGGCATAGCCTGTGTCAAGCCTTAGGGGTCTGTGCTGGGACTCTTCTATTTGGACTTACAAAAGACTAAATGGCAACAATATGTTCCACAAATATCTCTAGCACCATGGGATCTGCTGTACCATATGATCTAAGGGACAAGAATGCTCATTCCACCGCCTAAATCTGCTACAAAGCCCTACTCAAAACTAGTTGCTGCATGAGTCAACTGATAAGTCAGAGCTGTATTTCTAAATATGGCACGTACTTTCTCCTAAATCCAAAGAGGTCTATCTGTCATTATACTTTTCTTAGTGGCAAAAGGTGCAAGGAATAATATAATTCTAAAATCATCACTAGTTTAGAAGGATCTTATGTATTTGTAGGGCCTATCTCTCACCCCCTTGGGCTACATATGCCTCACAAGGGCATTTTCTATAAAGCCATTGTCTGCTTTCCAGGTCCAATTAAAAATATGTCATCTGTAGAAGGATCACTATGATGTTCTGCAAGAGGTCCAAATAACTGAGGTTCCTTTATCACTAGAATATTAATACTATTGTTGGTTAAGATCTTGAATGTACCATTGTTCATTCCAAGTGAACGTAAACTGCTTCTAATCATCCTTCCTGGTATATCCAACGGATCAATAATTACAGAATAAGTGCATAAGTAGCAGCTGAGATCGGAACTACCACTTGGTTAGGATCACAGTAGCCCACACTCATCTGCCACGATCCATCTGATTTCTGCAAGTGTCAGGCCGATAGATGGAGACAGCTCCTCTTCCATCCTTCGCATGATACTAAATCTCTGTACTTCTATTCAGTATGTCCATTTTCTTGATTTACTATCTTGGAGGGGTGCATTTTCAGAGACTTTCACTTGGCTTCTTTTGCCACCATGGCTTTTAATCCAAGGTTTAGAGTGCAGATGTGAGCTTTCTGACAGCTGCCAATCATATTCATCTAACCTATGCCCTTAGGGACTTAAAAATGACCACAGCACTTGTACCCACTGCACTCTTGTTGGACAAAGTTGGGCAGGATTCCATTTGTCACCTGGACTTCCTATGCTCTCACTGTAATATGATATCTATGATAGCGTTTTGGTTCTCCTGGTATCAGTGTCACCTCACAACCTGTATCCAACAGAACCTTCAATATTCTGTGTATTTTTCTTTCCCAGGTATAGCTAGTTTGGGTCCATTTGCAAAAGGATTGGAGGAGTCCCTAGGGGAATTGAATATCCCTTTCCATGGATTGGCTCAAACTTGCACAAGTGTAGAAACCAGGAAAAGATTAGTGAATTGTTTCTGATGCCTAATATCAAACTTCAGCCTACCTACTTTTGATCTTCTCTATTTATGTAGATCAAACACTACTCTTGTTAGCTCCCTGTATTCATTTCCTTTTGCTATTATAACAAATGTTTTGGTCAGGGTTATCCATGGAAGCAGAGTTGATAGGTGAGTTTATATATATACATTTATGTATTTTAAGGAATTGGCTCATGAGAGTGTGGGGGCTGGCAAATGTGAACTCTGTAGAGCAGGCTAGCAGCCTGTAATTCAGGCAGGAATTAATACTGCAGGCTTGGGGCAACAGTGCTTTTTCTATGGGAAGCCTCAATTCCTGCTCTCCAGGCCTCCAACTAACTGGTTGAGGCCTACCTACATTGTTGAGGGTAATCTCTTTTACTTGAAGTATTTGAAACTGTAGGTATTAACCACATCTATGAAATACCTTCACAGCAGCACCTAGATTAGCATTTAATTGAATAACTGGGTTCTATAGCTTAGCCAAGTCAATATGTAAAACTAACCATCACAACAAATTTCTACAAACACAATGGCTTTAAACCACATAAGTATATACCTTAGTGTTGCAGGATTAAAGGTTTGAAATCAGTTTCACTGGGCCCAAATCAAGGTGTCAGTAAGGCCATGTTCTTTCTTGAGACTCTAAGGGAGAATGTGCTTTCTTGCCTTTTCCAACTTCTAGAGGCTACCTGCACATCTTGACTCATGGCTCTTTTCTCCATCTTCAAGGCCAGCAGCATAGCCTCTTTAAATCTCTCTGGCCTCTGTTTCTGTGGTCACATCCCCATCTCTGACCCTGCCTCCTGCCTCCTTTACCTTATAAATATTCTTGTGATTATACTGGGCACACACAGATAATGCAGGATGATTGCCCCATCTCAAGATTCTTAATCACATTGCAAGTCTCTTTTACTACGTAAGGTAACATATTCACAGGTTCCAGGAGATTGGGATGTGGATGTCTTTGGGGGTGGGTTTATTCAGCTTACCACATTACCCACCTATTGTGCCCTCTAGAAGCACTGAGGTCTATTAGCTATTGCCACAGATCTCTGTCAGGGTCCCAGCATTCCCATTCTGGCTTTACTTTCTGATGTAGTAATTGCATTCACCATGCCTCTGACATTTAAGTGATACCACCTGGCTTCTGGAATAATAATTCTAGAATCCTATCATTCCGTTTACACTGATGAGCTCATTCCATGGCAACTTTCCCAACGATACATCTGACTTCAAAAGTCACTGAATTTTCTCAACCATGCCAGTGTCCTCATGCCAGCGCTTTCCTTTTTGATTGGGTGAAGAGTTTCTTTTGGGCTCTGCTGGGAAACATAGTCAGCCAATGGATTCTCTAGTCTTAAGCATTAAATATTCAGGTATATACTCCTCTAAAACTGGTATAGCTGTTCTGGCATTTCTACCTTATTTACTATAGGTCAGTGCTTCTCTCGAGTTTAAGAAACCTATTCTCGCATAATATTTGGACTTCTAGAACATTAAATCCTGTTAAATACTTCCTCTAGGTATTGCAGTACTTTTGATGAATATTTCCTTTGCATCCAAAAAAGAAAAGCACTTCCCGAAGCGGGCCATACTGGAACTTGACCCTAGATTTATGCCTATAAACTATTAGAAAGGTGGGCCAAATCTGGGATAAAGGCAAAGATTGTCATGTGAGGCATCTTGGCATAGTACCTTTGCCAGGGCTGTGTAGTGAGCCTTCTCTGCAGTTCTGCTACTCTCCCAATCAGGCCTGATTTCCAGCCCGTACTGCCCTCTGGCTGCAGTTAAAGTGGGTGTCATAGACGTTTTCTGGATTTTATGTTGTGTTGTGTTCTGAGTTGGTTGGCAGATTTGATCCCACCATTTTCTTTCAGTGGCACAATTATGGTACTTCATAATGACCTACCATAGCTGCAGTCTTTCATGACAACCACTGCTGCCATATCTCTCAAACGGTGGAGATACAGCATAAGCCTTATTTATCCCCTTCCTCCCGCATGCTGTCCTAATTCAGGATTGAAGAGACTCTTCATAATAGTGACCTTATAGCATGACAGGGGCTATCACAACCCACTGGTCTCTGTTACTATCTGGTCGGTGAGTGATCCAATTCCAGAAATCCATCTCAGGTTATACTTCCTGGGCCATTTCCAGTGTGAATTATTTTAGTTCAGGTTCTTCCAGAAGTAGATTTTTAGACAAGGATTCAGGATGTGGTGTAATGAGTATTTGTTTCTCAATTATTTGTTAAATTGTACCTGACAATTTAGTAGGAGTGCATTTCATATTGTTGATGGTGTACATGTTATATTTCTCAATTATTTAAAAAAAATCTCTCCTTGTACTATGTGAAAAAAATTCCAGATGGATTAAAAGTTAAGTACAAAAATATGAAGACACATCTGAAGATTACAAAAGTAAGTGTTTTACTGATGTCAAGCTAAGTAGGGGTTTTCAATGCATAAAACACTGAGAGATGTAATAATCCAACAATTAATTAAATAATTTAAAATTAATAATGCTTTTTAATAATTAAGGAGTTTCACAAACTGTGGTACATAAAAATTAAAAGAACCCTTTCCATGTACAAAAATCATAAAAAGTTAAAAGTAAACGACAACTGGAAAAATATTTGCAACAAATTTTACACACAGTAAGTTAACAGACACAATAGAAAGAGGAACTATTAAAATCGGTAAGAAAATGACTAGTTCCTGATAGAAAAATAGCTAAAAGATAAGAGCCAGTAATTCATGAAGGAGCAGTAGAAATGGTCCATAAAGATGAAAAACCTATTCAACCAGGAAATGCAAATTAAAACAATAAGAAAGTTTCAGTTAATTATTTCTGATTGAACACACAGTTGCCCTCCTCAAACATCAATGCGACAAGAAAAAGGACACAAAAGGCATAAACCCACAGAACAAAGAGACTAACTGAAGAGACCATAACAAATGAAAGATGTCAACAGATTTTTACAAAATGGAAATGATGGACAAGTGATCATTGACTTAGCAGAACTGAGAAGGCCTGCCCCTTAGTTTTCAGGGAAAGCCAAGAAGAGATGCACTGCTGCTGGCTTCCCCGGGTATGTCTGAAGGCAGTGATGAGGGAAGGGTCCACGGAGCAGAGACCGCCACCTATTGCTGCTACTGGTGTGTCTGCAACTTGCAGCAGCGCTGCATTTCTAAGGCTCCTTTGCTGCTACCTCTTAACATTCTAAATTGAACCCTTGCCCCTTGTAGAGGAGTAAATACTGATGATCCCTTCACTTACTGTCATGGAAACTTCCAAAATATTTTCATCTGTACTATTGTCAATTGGGACAGTGCTTGGATCTGTTTTAAAGCTCTTCAGAACTCCTGCACACCCACAGGAGAAGGCTGCGGTACTCTCGGCACCCCTGGAATATAGCTCAGAATGCCTCTTGAAGTGGAAGCTTCTGAGTAATGAGTTCTGATCATCAATTCAATTTAGGATAATGTAATAACAGTTCCCCAGGATCTTTTTTTGGGGGGGGAAAAGCTTTCCTGAATTTATTCAATGCGTATACATTGAGTACTCTCTGTGTACGACACAACAAAAAATGTAAAGATATGGCTCTTGGAAAAACCTGCAACAGCTTCTGAATTTTCTTTGGCTGCAGACTGAGTTCCTTCGTGTGGTCTGGAAGACTGCCTAGCTTGGAGAATACCCATCTTTATAACTCCTTCCCCTCTTACCTTTGTTTTGGGGCTCCAGTTCTTGGACCTGCTGCCAGTTCTCAGCCATTGGAGTTTCAGTCATCAGATGAACTTTCTCTCACTGAAGAATCACTGCTGTTCCCTGTCTGAGATGTTCTCTACTCCCTACATCCCTCTCTAAACTTCCACTCCTTGTTCTTACTTTAGCTTGAGGTTTTTATTTCTTCCAGTAAGCCTTTGGAACTAGGTCAGGGTTCTTTGTCATACACTCTTATGGTGTCTTATTCCTTTCCTTAGAAATTTAACCTCAGTTGGTAATTACACATTCACTCCTTGGTATGATTATTTATTTAATATCATTCTCCGACCCAGAGTGTGACCTCTCTGATTTTGCCCACTGTGTTAACACATTGTCTGGAACACGAATGGTTCTCAGTCAACATAAATCAAAAGAAAGAATGCTTTCGAGCAGTTTAACTTCTTTATTAGTTCCTTCAAAGAATGGTTTAGTTACTGCCACATTTTGTATCTAGTAAGAAAATAAAACTGCCTATGTAGATTTTCAGCTTCCAGAAATTTTGTTTTGTTTGTGGGCAAATGGAAGATGGGAAGTTTGGGATTATATTTATACTACAGCTGCTCTAATAGAAAGTATTACGTTTTCCTGATATTGTTTATACCTATTCAGTTTAAAATAATTTTATTAAGTAAAGAAGTGTTGCTTATTTGGCTAGGTCATTCTAAAATATTGCAGGCAATTATCAGTGTCTGTTTCATATACTAACAGGTATTCTGTTAACTGTGAAAGTTCTTAATAAACTCTGGACTTTATAAAGACTGTGAAAAGACTCAATAGAGAAGAATTGAACTCACACAAAAGATAAGAACCATTTGCAATTTACTAGGCAGTCAGGTTAGGCATAACTGTATACATGGCATTTTGGAAAAAGAACACACAACTACACTCCTCTGTTAGCAAATTCCAGTCTCTCCTATTAGGGAGCTTGTGGATCAGGTTCTCCCAGTACTGTTCAAATTATCTTCTTTATTCTTAACCAAAGGGCTGTAATCCACTGATGTCCTTTACTTGCACACTTATTCATGATTTACCAGGTTCAGTAAGAACATCCACCTCAACAAAATCAGTTCCTTGTTGCCAATAGTAGAGAGTTCTTCGTCTGTTTGAAAGTGTGCTGGGTTCAGTCTTTAATTACAGAAATGTCCCTGCTCTCTCCACTGTTGTGTCTACTGGCCTGGTTCCATGTACTGCTGGAACGTCTAATGTGAGTTCTCTGAAAAACCTGGCACTACTGTGGGCCATGGGGAGTGGCTGGTCTCTGCATCCAGCTACCTCTTTCTGCAAAATGCTGCCTGCATTATTCTTTTCTATCCTGTCTGTCTGTCTGTCTTTCACTGGGCAGTCTCTGTGTCTTGACATGACAGTGGGAGAGTTGATCGCCTGTGACTTTTGAAAGAGAGGTACAATTTGCAGACTAAGGTTAAGCTATGTGTCACTGTCAGACATCCCTCTGCCTACCCCTGCCTAGTGTTTCATTGTAATTGTTTCTGGCTCACTTATGTGTAATCTTTGTTAGAATGTTCTTTCTGTCCTGTAGGGCTTTGGCCATGCAAGGGCAGGCAAACTATCAATGAAAGTAATTCTTTTTAATCACCAATTTTTAATCACCAAAGAAGGAACTGGAATTCCACCAGGGAAATTATTTATTGAGTGTTATTGTTTATTTTTTATTGATAAAATAATTCATCAAAGATTTATGACAAAACTAAAAATCTCTGAAAAAGAAAAATTCTATCAACCAAGATGGCAAAAAGCATGCCTGTGGGTAAGGAAAGTTTTCTATTTGGGGCTGGCTCTGTAAGTGACATCAGTGATACTGAGGATTTTACTTCTCTGCAAAACTAGGCTCTAATATTGGGACTCACAGGAAAAGCTGCTGTGAGACAGACAACGTGTGGCAGAGGTGACTCCTTCTCTTGCCCGGCTGTACCCGTCCTGATACTAACTCCAACATCTTAATCTGCTTCCCAGTTTGGATCTGTCTATTCTTCTTTCTCAACTACCATGACCTGGAGATCATCTTATTTCATATGCTTGGTCTGTCATTTCAGCAACAGCTTTTCTTCTTGGCTTGGGCCTCTCTTTGCTGGGTCCTTTGGCTCAGTGCCTCTGACCTTGGGTGGCTGGTGCTCTGAGTCTCTCTGGCTCCCTTCCCACAACAAGTAGTGATTGCAAACTAAAAGACACTGTTTTAATGTAAAAAAATTACAAGTATTGAAAATGAAAATTGAATAGTAGAACCTTAAGAAAAGATTTGGGAATTTCTCAGCTCATCAGGTTTGTAGATTAGATCACTATTCTGACATAATGGCAAAGAGGAAATTGTGAATTATTTTTCATTACATTTAAAAATATTTTAAAATTGATATAAACATTGAAAAGTGATACAAACATTGAATTGACATTTTTCCTATAAATCTCTTTCCTTGCTCCAGGAAACTGAAGAATGGATTATAGTTGAAATTTTATATTTTAGGCTGAAGATCTTACTCCAGAGCTTGTGGGATGCCAATCCTGTCTGATCTTTTGTAACGTAATCATCATTCTCTTCACTCAGGAGATCTATTACAGAAACTTCATGCTAATCCTGGAGGCACATGCTAATATGTTCTTGGTTTTGAAGAAGGTGGTGTATTCGAAGTAGAAGGCAAAAATCAATTTTTTTTTTCTTAAAGGATTTCTGGGTATCAATGGCTCCATAAGTGCTCTATTTAAACTTCTATCCAGGACTGAAATACAGTCAGTGTTCCAACCTGGGATAGACTTTCAATGAGATGGAGCTCAAATTTGATCAGCCAGTCCAGAATCGATTTTGACCCAGCAGAAATAGGAGGTCAGGTTAGGGCTTGTCTATGGGGGTAGCATAGGAAACATGTGTGGGATTCCTCATTGGGCTGTGTGTGTGTGTGTGTGTGTGTGTGTGTAAGAGGAACATATAAGACTTGCAAGCCCCTGAGTACATCTCAGCACATGTCTGTTGGACAGACAGGGAACAGACAAGTCAAAATCAGAAACACAAGAGCCAGTTTGGCTTGAGGGAAAGACTGTGCTTAAAGAAGAAATGTGTCACCAAATCTTTGCTTTAAATGAATGCCTAGGAGTTTCTCTTGCCAGCCCAACTGGAATAGTCAGGTGGTAAGGATGGCTTGTATTTTGTTTGAGTCAGTGTCTCCTTTCACCAAGTCTTCTTGCTCTATCTTGGGAGGCATGTTCCCCACTGGAGTGGCTGGTGATTCCTTTGGCAGCTAGAGCCCAGGTGATTCCCTGAATTATTGTTGTCTGGTTAGTTCTCTGGGGCCAATAATAGGTTCTTTACAATGGGTTCTGGGGAAAGCCTTCCCTTAAGAGGGCTGACCAGTATCTGGGTCCAGTCAAGTGTTAATGGTGGAATGTCTGTATGGCGATAGGGCCCTGGCTTTGGTCCTGTGGCTTCTATACTTGTCATCTTGTGAGGCATCAGAATTCCCATACTGAAACCAGATATCCAGGAGGGCATGTACTTTATCTTCTTGTATCATTCACTTGCATGGGGGGCTGGTGTGATAGTACATCCTTCTGGTAGGTTATACTATTGTATTTGGTAGGGAGAAGAAAGAACCCATGAGAAATGGGGTGATCAAAAATAAAAAAGTTTACAAAGTGCTTTCACAAACATTTTCACTTGATTCTCACAACAACCCTGTGAGGTAGGTACAGTATATAATGTTTTTATTTTTATTTTGCAAAGAAAGACACCAAAGACCAAAGGGTTTAAGTGATTTGCCCACAGTCATAATAGTGCCAGGACCCAAGCTTGAAGCCACATTTTCTAACTTTACAGCCTGATTCCACCTATGAGCAGCTACAATCTGACGGCTACCAGTTTGATGACATGAGAAGGCGCTTAGTAAGTGAGCATCTAACTTGTTCAAAAGTCAGGTGATTTAGAAATAATACATTAGTAACCAGAATCCATAGGATCACCACTTGCAGGGGGTCCCCAGGGGACTGTTGCTTGTTGGCTTGAATCTTGTGGGTTGCTTTGGCATATTAGAAGATCATCTGTGAATCAGCCTGGGCAACTAGGAGCTCCTTGGGTGGTCAAAGAACAGAGATGAGGGAATTCTCATGGCCATCATTACAATGCTCTAGCACTCACCATGCTGTTTAATTGTCTGACATCCCCATTGGAATGTAAACTCATTAGGGGCAAGCACTATGACTCATTCATCATTGTAGTCTCAGAATTTAATACAGTACTGGGCACATGATAGGTCCTCAATAAAAACTGGTTGAATTCGAGAGGGATTGAGATGTTTTATGGGGTGCTTCCACATTTTACTTGTAAGAGATTGATTGGCATGGAAGAGGTATTATAGATGAATATGGGGCCAGGTATAGAGAATACTCAGTTATTTTGGTGGTGGGTAGTATACATGGCACTGCTATTCCAGAGTGTGATCTCATAATCCAAGTGATCTTTATCTACAATGACAAATTTGCTAGATGTGGACTCAAACAGGAGGCTCTGCATTAGCCAGGGATCCATGCAGAATGCAGATATTTGATGGCCATTGGGGGTGAGGCAATGTCCCTTAGCATAGAGAAAAGTGGATCATTTGGACAAATGTGAAGATAATGTTGTTTTAGTAATATGGACAGAGCTCTGTGACATAATTCTCCAAAGATGATTCATCACAATCACCAGTATTTCAATAGGGTTGGAAAAGGCCTGTGTCTTTTTCTGCTTTGATTCTGCCAAGACATATTCTCCTTGGTCCTCCATGTCTTCCTGAACACTTGGCCATCAGAAGTCCCAAGACCCACAGTTGAGACTGTGGTGTATCTTAAATAGGTAGAAGCTGGAGGACAAAGCTGCTATAGTACAGACTTGGACCTCAGTGTGAATGCTCCCGACCAGGACACATAGACAAGAAGTCCACTGCATAGAAGCATCCCTCCAAGGCTAATGGGCTGGCTTGGGCAAGACCCATAACCTTTGGTTGAAATGGCAGTCCTGTTGTTGCTCTTCTCTAAGTGGGTTACAACAAAGATTGTTTGGGTGTCACAACCTGGTGAGTTCAACTTCCTTGGAATGAATAAGAATTTTTAATTTAGGATATAGTACATTAGCTCACCAGTTTTGGGTATTCAGGATCTATCAGGTCCTGAAATCAGTAGGTGGGAAAGAGATCAGCAGCTGTGGTGCTGGTAGAGGTTACGGATCATCCAGAGGACCTCCCAGTTGTGATGATTGGTGCAGGCTATGACTGGATGCTTGGCTTCTCCAAGTATTGGCGCCAAGTTTCAAACATGGCCTTAATGGCCAAACATTCCTTCTTTCAGATGTTGTAGTTTCATTCTGCAGGGATGAAGCCTGTGGGAAAACAAAGCATAAGGTCACATCAAGGTTGATTTCAGGCAAGGTTTGGCTTTCCATGGTTCTACCACTACTTACAAGGCATTGGCTCCACTTTAAAGGTCCATTGTAAACAAAGTGGAGCATGATTACAGCCATTGCAAACCTCCCATGTTGGGCTTCGTAGGTTTTCTGGACTCCCGGCAGCCATCAGAAAGCAGGGTATACTGACTGCTGGTTCATTAGAACCTGTTTAAGGGAGGGCCTTGGAGTTCAGCCAGGTCTGGATTAGGATGCATTGGTAGGTTACACTGGACTGGATAAGGCCTAGGATATCTTCACCAGAGGACAAAGTGAGTATCACCCTCACACAGAGTCAAAGTTGGTGTGGATCTACAATTACATGTAATGTCCTGCAACCTGTTTCCTTAGGTCTTGACTTAGTTACTAGTTTCTGACCACACATAAGCTTTTACAACTAATAGCAATGGTGATATAAAACCTATTAAAGTTGTGATCACTAATTGGATTTGATATTGCTCAATACATTCGAACCTACGTATTTAAATATGTGCTCTTTTTTTTTAAACTGAAGTTTAGTTGACACACAATGTTATATTAAAGTGTACAACATAGTGATTCAACATGATTCTACATCATGCAATGCTCACCACAAGCATAGCTACCATCTGTCACCATACAATGCTATTACAATACCATTGACTACATTTCCCTATGTTGTACCTTTCATTTTCATGACTTATCCATTCTATAGTGGGAGGCCTGTACCTCCCACTCCCCTTCACCCATTTTTCCCATCCCTCCACACTCCCTCCCCTCTGGCAACCATCAGTTTCTTCTCTGTATTTACCAGTCTGGTCCTGTTTTTTTGTTTGTTTGTTCATTTGTCTTGTTTTCAGGCTCCACTAATGAGCGAAAGCATATAGTATTTGTCTTTCTCTGTCTGACTTATTTCACTTAGTATAATACCCTCTAGGCCCAACCATGTTGTTGCAAATGGCAAGGTATTTTTTTCCCATGGCTAATATAGTATATATATCTATATGTCTATATCACACCTTCTATATTCATTCAACTATTGATGATTGAATATGTGCTCTTAAGTACGGGACTTCCCTTTTTCTTGAAACCTAAGGTGTAGACCTCATAATTTAGCCATTAAATAAGAGAATCATAAAAATTTAGATCAATAGCAGTAGCCTTGAACCTAGGCATAGATCATGATTTTTAACTTAGAACTGCTTCTGAAGGCATTAGTGTGATCCTTGCCTCTTTGTTAGGAGAACTTGTGCCCAGGTTTTATATCTATCAAAATCTTTGCTAACATTCTAGAATTTAGAGAAACCTAAGTGTCTCTAATAGTGTTAGGGGATTGATGGCAGTGGCCAGTTAATTACATTAGAAAAACCCAGTTATTTCAGTTATGCAAATGGTTTGAGCTAAAGATAGAAATCTGTTCCATAGGCTTTACACAACATCCAAATTCCTCAGACTGAACCCTGTGAACACAAATTCCAGGAAGTGGGTTTGATCACTAAGTGGATTTGGGAAATACTGCTTACTATTTACCATTCTTGAAGCCTTAAATTATACAAGTTATAAAGCCCTGGGAAGCCTTGCAGTAAACAAACTAATTTAACTATTTTAAGTCAGTATTTCCCCAACATTTCAACATGAGTTGAGTTTTTGAGCATCGTGGAGAACTAGTGCTACGTAGCACAAAGTTTAGGATACCGTGGACTAGAAAAACACGTGAAAAAACCAGTCACTTAAAAAAATACACATTTTTCCCCATGAAAAGTAAATAATTAATCAATTACTAGTTATTTATTATTCTAGTTGTCTTAGAATTAAATTAGGTTCTTTGGAAAATAAGAAGTACACTTGTATATGACATGAATTCGTGCCCTTAATAGCCTGGGATCTTAGGGAAATGTCTATTATATACAAAACAGTATCCAAGACCTGAAGATTCCATATAACCAACCACTAAATTAAATAATACAGACTTATAGTAGCTCCAGAGGAAAAGCTCAAGTACTGGAATAAAGAAGGAAGAAATCGTGAGAAGGTAGAACTGATTTTGTGGGGATGGCTAGAATTCTGATAAGTTCAAGGTTTTTTTTTTTTTTTCTTCAAGATTTCATTTGTTTATTCATGAGAGACACAGAGAGAGGGGCAGAGTCACAGGCAGAGGGAGAAGCAGGCTCCATGCAGGGAGCCCACACGGGACTGCATCCCAGGTCTCCAGGATCCTGCCCTGGGCTGAAGGCAACTGCCCGAGGGTATTTTTAATTAAGGGCAAAAGTACACAAACTTTTCAGTCTCTATGACCCCTAGAAGTGAGAAATAGAGTGGCAAATAATACTGTGTTACATTGAGAAAAATTATACAGCAGAAAATTGTCTAGAGCAAACTGATTTTTCCATCAGGGAATAATGAATAGATTGAGCAGAATCTGAAATGTGTAGGCTCTTGAAGGCAGAGGAATAGGAAAAAGGAAACAGGAAAGATTTTTAACAGCAGTAGACAGAACTGCTGAAAGCATTACTTATAAAAACTCAAACTGGCAGTGACATATATGTTGGAATGAAATAAAAATGAACTAGAGGATCAGTTGAAATTATTATAGACTAAAGCAGTCTAGTTATGAGGAGATAAGAGTCTAGAACCAAGCACTAAGAATGTAAGGGAAAAAGGCACAGATGCCAAGTGAATGAGTCTCTGGAGTTGGCCGGTGTGAACAATCAAGAAACATTAGTCAAAGATTATTTTGTAATAATAAAGATTTATTGAATCACTGTTATAGGTTGCATCAAACACCTTGGTTTAATTTCTAATTCAATCTCATTTAATCTCCACAACAATTGTATCAAATGAGAACAATTATCATCTCTATTGTTCTGATAGGGAAATAGTTCAGAGAAGTCTAGAGATTTGTTCAAAGTCACACTCTAATAAGTAGCAGCCCCACCTCAGAGCCTATGCTCCTAGCCCCGGCCACCTCTGGAGGCGGGAGGAGTGCTCTTTACACAGATAGAAATATGAATAGAAGACAAGAGACTGGTTTGGGGTATTTGAATTTTGAGATGATCATGAAATATATCAATGGAACAACTAACATATCTCTAAGTGCTTGGAGCTTGATTTAATAAATGATCAGTTTTTCAAATGGTCTGTTCATGTATTGCTTAAAATACAGTCCCATCAGTCACGTAGAAGAGGATTTCCCTCTGAGAGGACAGAGTACTGTAGGAAGCCAGTAAATACCCTCTGAGGGCATTACCCAAGGCAAGTTGCTGCCTGCTAAGAGCACCATGACATCCAGGGTCGAGACTGACTGACCTTCCAGCTTGTAAAGCCTGCAGTTTAGAGTGAATTATTTGACCTGCAGAATTCAGAGGGCCACGTAAAAGCTGTGATGTGCTTTTCTTTTTATCTTTGACCAACTCAGTGATGCTCTACGGTTTGTTCAGCCTGGAAACATCACACACTACCCCTGGCATTTGGCTGCGATGTGGGGAATGTAATGTTCTATGTTGTTTTTGTTTTTAATCTTTAGGAAAATCTTCTGTCTGCATTCGCATTGTTTCTTTTACACTTTGTGGTGGTTTACAGGCTCATCACAAACAAAACAAGTGACCACATAAAATCATATGGTGAATTTGTGTGACAGGTTTGAAAAGGGGCTGATTTTGAAGGCAGAAAAAAACTGGGACCAGGACTATCGACATTCAGAATTATAAGTTTTTTTTTCTTTATTACTTCTGTTTCTCTCTCTTGCTCTTTTTCTGAATGGACTTTTTGGATAATTCACCATAGAAATGAAACTGAGATCACATAATTTTAATTTTTTTATTACTGATGTATTAGAGCTGAGCATGATTGCCTCAACTCTTACTGTTTAAAATTTTAAATTATTTTATTTGCTGAAGAAACTGAAAGAAAGCTGCAACTGAGAAGGAGTCTGTAAATGAGTTTGAAAGATCACTTGAGTTAAAGCCATATACTTCTGCTGTGCATGGGCACAGGGATTTTACCTTTTCTTTCCAGACTGCTGACTGACTAATGCTCTTTGTTCAAGTGAGGCCATCAGAGCACTTCTTGGCACAGTCCACCAAGAAAACTTCACATACTCACCTAAATGCACGTATGTCCTTGTGCAAAAATCTTTTAAATTTTTTTTTAGTTTTTGTATTGAATACCAATTAACAAAAGCAACACGTGAGAATTATATTATAATGACAATCCATCAGTAGTCTATAGAGACATAATAATAATGCAAACACAGTGAAGTAGAAATAAGAAAGACTCAGGTGAGCAACAAATTAAAATAAGTCTGATGCTATTGGTAGATCCACACTACAATTCAACTGATCTGTATTAGAAAATTAATACCAGCACATTAGATGATAGCTTCCTATGCATCAAAACCAATCTTGAATCTACTATTTATAATGGTCATTCTTGATAACAAAAACTTGTGTTGAAGTTTTAAGTGTGCCTCTTATGTAATGTTTTAAAATCTTACTAGTAAGAAAAGTCTTTTTGATAGTATTTTCTCTCTCTCTCTCTCTCTCCCCCCCTCTTTTTTTTTTTTTTTTTTTTGCAAGTTCATCCCTTCCCCTTCACTGCTAATTTACTTACCTCCACGCCACCAAAATTTAGAGGCCATTTTCCATTACACAACTGCAGTGTAGGCAAACCTGACATTACACTTTCTAGCTATAGAAAATTTGTGCAGACATTCAGGAACATGATCATCTGAAGGGATTTATCAATTTATCAAACAACACAGAATCAGAATTTTGGGGCATTACTTTCAAAGATAAAATTAGCATAGACTTCTTATTTTTCAGCTTTTTGGACCATTTACATTTTAATTTTTTTAAAAATTTATCATACAGAATGTATCTGGTGGCAGAGATTTTGACCATCAGCTATAACTCTGAAAATTAAACGTCTAAAAAGATACTGCAGGTAGAAATGCAAAATGTCACATGCTTTATGATACCGAGCACAGAAAGTACAATGCAAATACTGCAGCAAAGATGTTAAAGCAATGCACAATTAGAAGATTTTGATATAAATACTATTGATTTGTTAAATGCAAAATCATGCTAAATGTATTTACTTAGGACTTTGGTGATACGTGTTTTTAAACATTGTCTTTTCAGTTTTTGTGAGGTAACAGTGATACCTTATGAAATCTGTTCCTTTTTATGTACCACACACACACATACACACAAACACACACTCACTCCTTCACACATAGAGTCAAAGTCAATGGCAGTGGGTGGTTTATGTCAGGGCTGGTTTTGACGCCCCCCTCCCAGAACAAGATAAATGTAAGTGGCGAAGAGCTCCTGGGGTTGGTTGAACTCATTTTGTATTCAACACTCTGCCTGGCCCCTTTCTCATCTCTTTCTCCCTCTCTTTGTATGTTCAAGCCTACTTGAGTTTCTTTTTTCTTTTGTAGAACTTGGTTCTTTTGATGTGTTTCAGGGCACGCCCTGTGGCAAAGAGAACTTCCCAGGAATCGGAAACATAAGCACACAGGTCTGAAGCAGCTACTGTGCAACAGCCAGAAAGATTCCAGCCCAGAAGCTGGATTTTCTCTCTCTGAAACAGCTTCAGAACACATGAGAAGGGGGGCAAATGTGCAATATTTTCCACATGTATTATTCTAAAGGGATGTATAATATAAAATTTAATAGTGAGGTAAGCGTTTGGTGAGAATTTTAACCTGGATGGAGCTGATGATAGTAATTTAACCTGAGATACGTTTCTATGCATTTATATATTTGTTAGTTTAATCAAATTTCCCCTATAATTTATAAATTAGTTTGTTTCCATTTCACTGATGTGATGGCATCAACAAAGCTGAGATTTTCAATGACACATGGTCCTATTTGTTAAAAAATGAGGTGAGAAAGTGCAGTGCTTTAACTTTCTATTTACTTATTCCTGAGGTTGAAAGAAATGCTGTTGTAAGTATTGTCAAACTATTGTTAGAAGGCATGATCTATATTATTAATAGAAAGTCTAGATAGAAGGAGGAGTTAATTATTTTACATCCCATATCAGTATTTCTATGTTCATAAACTAAAAATATTTAATAAAATGGTGTTATGTCTAATTTAAAATATCTCTGTTTACTCACATATTATACTTTATGTGGCAAATCTTTCAGGACTATGTCACTGAATTAGAACTTGGAACTGAAAATAAAAAAAAAACAACAAACAGAAAATAAGGAAAAACAATCCAGTTTAAGTTTACAACATATACAAACTTACCGCTTTAAGGTGTTCAGATAATAGTTAAATTCAATTTTTACCCAAGTCTCTAAGAGAAATCTTTTATTTTTAAAACCAAACAATTGGGAAAGCATGGTAACTAAAATTTTAGTAATTATCTGGTTTGTTTGATTGGTTTAGAGAACCAATCTATATTAATTAAGTGTATAGTTTACTTTTGCATAAGTGAGTTCACTCTCATGTTGCTAGGCCTACTGAAAAATAATATGCTACCAGCTGAAGAATCTAGAGAAAAAAAGGAAATTTGATAAGCAAGTAGTTGATTATTTTCAATTAAATTAAATTCAGTTTAGTAAATGTATTGAGCAGTATTTATGTGTTTGTGCTAATGACATTACCTATTCACCCTAGGAAAATAATTAGTGGTATCATTGAATCCATTCAGCATTTCCCAACATATTTTATGCTCAGATAACAAGTCAACCAGCTAATTGCCCCTATTCTTTTTACTTTGGCCTCTATATCTACAGCTTAAAAGAAAGACAGAAAATGATTTGTCTTTCTGTCTTTCTTATATTAACTGAATTGATATAATTGAATTGATATATCAATTCAATTGATATAATTCAATGATTTAAATATTGGTCAAATACATGTTTTAAACAATAATATGAGAGGATTGTTTCAACAAATTGGGAATAGCCATAAAATAACTTTTATAACTACTGTGTCTCTTGAATTCCTTCCACATGTACCTCAGTTACTATTTATGAATATTTATGCAAATATATATACGTAACATTAGAAAAATTTCTTTGAAAATAGAAAAGGCTGGGGATTCACAATACTCATTTAAATGTTATCCATAGTTCAATGAGTTTGTTTTACTTAAACAAAAAACATATCTTGAATACAACTACACATAGAAGAGTACAAAAGAAGTATTTTTATCTTTCTGATGCAATGTAAACTAATCTATTTCTGTCTAATGTTATGTAGCATTTCTAGATACTGAATGCTTCCAAATTATTTGATCCTAAATTTGATAAGATATATAGGTGCCTATCACACGTTGCAACGCTCCCCAGCTTTAGGCAGTGGCTGCATGCAAAGGGTCACATAATAATCTCATCCTGTTTATAAACGTCCATGAAAGCCACAGTTCTGAAGGAGCAATGCACACAGGACCTCCCAGTTTACACAGGATCATTGCTGTGTGTCACACTGCCCTGCACCAGTTGTCATATTACCTAGTTTAATGGTGCCAGAAATCTTGTCTTGCTATGGTTAGTTGTTTTCTATCTCTTCCTTCCTTTCTGTAGAGGTGTTTTCTTTGACCCACAAAGGGACATCGGAGTTTGGCGTGCCAAGTATCAAAGTAACACATACTCTTCATAATCCAAACCCAGGCAATAAAAGTGCATTTATTTTTTAAAATATGAAAATTTGAATGAAATTCAGCCTTTTAAAGTAGAGTGACAAGTTCTAGACCTGGCAATGCTTTCCATTTATTTGACTAGTCACTAAAATAAGATTTAGTGTCTCACTGGAAAGTATTACAATGATGTTTAGAGAAACCTCTTGGGAAACAGATATGAACTCCTTCAAATATTTTTCTTTTTAAACAGAAGCAAAACATAGCAAATGGATTAGAAATTAGTTGACTGAATTTGATCAGTTTAAATTAAACTTTTTATTACATATAGAGTAAAAGGATATATACTTGAAATATTACATCTACCCAAATAATACTAATTGGTTACTTTTACTGATTAAATTTACCAGCTGGTCACATCCCCTATTTCACTACTGGAATTGTGAAATGATTCAATTATTTGAAATTTTATATAGTTGCTTGGCTTAATTTAATATTTTTTGTCTTTTGTTTCTAGTTCTTCCCTTCTCCCCCTCTTTTTTTAAAAAATATTTTATTTATTTATTCATGAGAGACACAGATAGAGAGAGAGAGGGGCAGAGACAAGACACAGACAGAGGAGAAGCAGGCGCCACACAGGGAGCCAGATGTGGGACTCGATCCTGGGACTTCAGGACCACGCCCTGGGCCGAAGGCAGGGGCCAAACCCCGGAGCCACCCAGGGATCCCCTCTCCTCTCCTTTATATGACTGTGTGGATATGATACAAATATTTTTCGAAGGAACAATGGACTGGTATTTTGTACAGTTCCCCTTTGAGCTCACTACCAATTTTGAGGGACTTTAGGGATCTATTCCAAATTTCTAATTTTACAAAGGAGGCAGACTTGAAGAGTTTGCATAACTTTTATCACTCAAATCTAGCAGCATAGCTGATCCTCAACAGAGATGGGTTGACTGAAAAAAACTGACATAGAGTGACATAAATACAATACCACAGGGGATCCCTGGGTGGTGCAGCGGTTTAGCGCCTGCCTTTGGCCCAGGGCATGATCCTGGAGACCCTGGATCCAATCCCACGTCGGGTTCCCGGTGCACGGAGCCTGCTTCTCCCTCTGCCTATGTCTCTGCCTCTCCTTTCTCTCTCTGTGACTATCATAAATAAACAAAAATTTAAAAAAAATTTAAATACAATACCACAGTCCTTAAGATACAGCATAGTGGCTCATTTACAGTAATAAACTTTCATAAAGGCCATCTTTTAGCCACACCGTCACCACGAGGCAAGAATCACTCATTGTAGGAATTATTTAATGGATGAGATAACAAGTTCAGGATCATTAAACGTTTTCCCAAGATTAGACAGCTAAAGCATTGGAAGAGCTTAGGTTGGAACTCCTGTTTTGTGATTCCTGAACATTGGCGAGTAACCACTGTGCATACCTCTGACCGCTTTTCTCTCTCTTGCCTTTCTCCACTCTCAGACAAAAGGCAGAAACTGCCATTATTTATCTCGTTAATCTCAGGACACATGGATAATAAAGAGTACTCAAAAAATGACTGAGAACAGATAAACCCAGGACTCTGGCTAATGGGTCCATTTCTGTTTTTTCTAAGAGTAGGAGGTGGCATTTGAGAAGGTAGAGGGAGCCTGTAATGTCAGAGATACAGAAATGCCTCAAAGCATTTAAGCTAGCAAAATTCATTCTGTGTTGGCAACAACATGTGCGAGAGCAATTCCACTTACTGAGGACAGAATTTGTTAACAGTTCCTTGATGGGCCTGATACAGAAGTCCTCGACATTATGTGCACAATGTACAGTCTATAAACTCACATGTGATTTAAAGTTGACTTGGGGAATTCAGTCACAGTCTTTAGTGAGGTTCTTCCCCCTTGTCCTCCCGCCCCCACATGCATGCCCTCAAATAGAGTTCGGGCCCAGGTCCTGGATCTTTAAGCACCAGCCACCTTATCTAGAACTTTCTCTAGTCATGGGTCCACAGTGGTTTTCTAATGAGATGCTCATGTCCCAGGCTGAGGGGAGAATCCTTTTCAAGTCCAAAGGCTTTGCTGCTTCTTTTTGTGTTTTGGAAGTAAGATTATTTGGAGAGACTGGAGTCCTGCACTACCAGCCTCCTTTCTGGGTCCCCTTTCACCCTCTCCCCCAATTCATCCCCCTTCCCTCCTTTTTTTTTACTCTGGGGAACCTGTCTGCCCCTCTGATTTGATGTTTCCAGGGTCACAGTCTGGCATTTCTGTATATTTCGATCTTCTGACATCATCTCTGATAACTTTAAGTGTGTACCAAAGGCAAGAAAAACATTTGCCAGCTCTGCTTTCCACTTTGCAAAATCCCCCCCGGTAAAGCAACACAAAGGGCTTTGCTCCATGCTTGGTGTAGAAAGGAGGGGAAAACTGTAGAAAGCAGAACATAAATTCTTGTTTCAAAAATATCCTACCATAGATGCTTTTGGAATTAATGCCTGAGTGGTTTTGACACAGTCTCCACAATGAAATTATAATTGTTAGTTTGTCGGGGATTTTCTTTTTGTCTTTCCAAGGGCAAACTGCCTTGGCATCTCCCCACCAATTGCTATTGAGACATTTCTCTGCAGGGCTTCTAGGAAAGGCAGCTCACAGCTCAAACACACCGCAGACAGATTCTCTGTCCTGAGGAAAATAAGAGCTTCTGGAAAAAGAAGTTTTATTTTAAAACATGCAGTAGAAGCAGGAATTTCTTTGTTATAAAAGTCTCAAGAAGCGGGCACTTTGACATATAAATGAAATTATAACAATATTATAATAAAATGTTGAATTTGAATAGTGACACAATACCCTCTTGGAAGTGCATTTCCACAAAGGCCCATTCTTTGCCTTGCAAGTCTCAGATCAAATATTACTGCCCCAGGGAGGCCTTCTCTGCCCCTTCTATTTCCTACTTTATCTCCTTCACAACCGTTTCACTATCTGTAATTAGCTTTTGTGCAAAGCAGAATTCTAAGATGGCCCTCAACGTTCCCACATGCTGCTATATGAGTTCTGTATAATCCTTGCCCCTTGAGTGTACACAGGCCCTGTGAATATGATGGACTAGCACTCCTGTGATTAGGTTACTAATCAGTTAACTTGGAGTTACTCAAAAGTCAGAGGATCTGGTTGAGCCTGAGCTAATTGGGCAAGCCCCTAAAAAGGACTGGGCCCTTCCAGAAGTCAGAGAGGTTTGAGGTACAAGAGGTCTTATGAAAAAGGCCTCATGGAGAGGGATGGTGAGCAGCCTTGGGAGCTCTGAGAGGCCTCTGACCAAACATCAGCAGAAGAGGGGATTCAGACCTATGATTGCAAGGGGTGGCGTTCTTTCAACACCAAATGAACTTGGAAGGGAATCCCTGGCTCCAGAAGGGATGCAGCTCAGCCAACAGCTTTATCCCAGCCTTGTGGGACCCTGAGCAGAGAACAAACTTGGGTCCCTCCACATGCTCCCTTGACTCTCTCCCCTACCAGCTCTGTCATGTTACTGCCTCAAACTCAGCTCAGCAAGTCAAAGCAATCTACACACACTTTTTCACACGAACTACTTGCCACTAATATACTTGCTTTAAAAAATATATATTTTATTTATTTATTCATGAGAGACGCAGAGAGAGAGGCAGAGACACAGGCAGAGGGAGAAGCAGGCTCCATGCAGGGAGCCCAACATGGGACTCAGTCCCAGGACCCTGGATCATGACCTGAGCTGAAGGCAGACGCTCAACCACTGAGCCATCCAGGCGTCCCTATACTTGCTTTTAAGACTCAACTGACTGCATCACACACATATTCCCATGTAATCATATTATTTTTATTTCTCAACGTTAATAATATTTATGTAAATCAAGAGAAAGCCTGTACTTACCCACCTGGTTATAATGATGATAATAAAAATTAAAATGTTAAATTAGGGAAATACAATAATTTTAATTAAAAAGTTATATCAAGCCCTAAAGGTAGATTTGAAATGTTGTAGTATTATGGATTTATTGATATTTATTTAAATAAGTAGCAAGTTTAAGTTTAAATTGTGGGAACATGTCCTTGAACAAAATGTATACTAGCAGGTTTTAGTTTATTTTCTCCTGTCTTTTGTCATTTTCCACATAATTAAGACCCGTAATTAAAGTAGAAATTAAGTGAATTGCGTATGGCTGTCAATGGATAAGTATAATATATTTTATATACACGCACATAATCTTTCCATTCATGATGCTTTTATAAATCTCTTAGCCTTATGATTTCCTCTTAAATATATTTTTAATTTCTCTTGAGTTTTGATTTCTTCCAATGGTTTACAGATACACTACCATATACAAAGTATTATGTATTATGAAAAGAAAAAAAACTTACTTTTATGACACTATTCATAAAATTACTAGGATTAAACATAACTATTTGTGATTCTGTTCATTATTTTCATAAGCGTTTCTATCTCTATATTAAAAATATCTTATATGAAAAATGTTACTGCTATTTTCAACTGGAAATGAAACTTGGTTATAAGTTCTGATCTACTAGGCCATTAGCATTTGTTTTCTAAAGTAAATACGAAAGTAATAATAATTAAGAACTGCATAGGAGTGCTTAAAGATGATGAACTGGGGAATGTGAAAATTATTAGTTCTCCTCTTCCTCTACTGAGTCCTCCATCCTTGAAGAATATCCTAGTAGAACAACAGATGCCAGGAATTGTGAGGAAAGGAGGGGGATGGGGAGAAAAAAGAAAAGAAGCTAGCCAGGCACAATTTAAATCCTGAGGGCATGTGGCCATGTTACTTAATTTGAGCTGCATTATGCAAAACAAAACAAAAATTATCTGCAAGTTGGCAAAGCCTGCTGAAAGTGCAACACGAGGAAGAAACCAAGTTAGCACGCAGCAGATTTAAGACATGCTCGCTGAGGTGCTTTGAAGAAAGCAAGCTGCACGACCCCCATCCCCAAGCATAAATAAACTCCAAACAGACTCATTTGCCATGAAGGATGAAATGTGGAGGTGCCGTGGCGCCTGGGTCTCTGCCTCTCCATGGCTCCTTTCCCCAAGTCGTTCTGGTGGGTTTTTGTGTCGCAAAGTTGTCCCTATGCAAACAACAGGTTGAATATTGTAGGTGTGGGTTATTAAAGTGTCCCGGGGACAATGGCAGTCTGTGTCCCATTTGTAACGCTTGGATTAATCTTTGGAAAGTGCACACAAAATGTGACATGATGTTGGCTTCCAACATTATTCAGTCTGCATAGCAGCAAATCCTGCCCTGTCTCCCTGGAAATAAAACTCCACAGACGTATCACTGCCATCTAAAAAGGAACCTATCATTTATGCTCAGAATTGGAGGCACCCTGGTAGAATTTCTGTTAGGAGTTTGCCTTTCTAGTTTGGAGAAGCATTTATGATGGAAACAAATTACTTTCTACCATCTTATTCACAGTCTCCCCAAAGAAAATCTACAATCAGGTAAATCATGGGTGTGTGTGTGCATGTGTGTGGGTGTGGGTGTGCACGCACAGATGGGAAAAATAAGAAAGCCTTTATCTTTCGAAGAGAATTCCACTTCACTTTAGATTGATAACCCACAACTGGTCCCTGACAACAGGCCGGATTCTTGACATTATCCCTCTTGTCACCTCATTTCCCCCTTTTGATTTTAAAAGCTCTAGAAGAGAGCGCCAAGACGTGAAAATTGGCTGAGGGAGGCACAATGAGAAGACAGGGTGCTTCTCTCATTTCCTTTCCTATTTCTTTCATCCAAGGAGCTTCTGAACCTTTGAGACTTGGCCTCATCCCATTGTCCATCAGAAAATTCTTCTCAACTGAAGCACCTTGTGCACATAAGGACTAAGTGGCATTGTGGAAGTCAGGAAGATGATTTCTAGGACTATTTGGTTTTAAGTGCACCTCAATATTATAACTTTAGATGACAATTAGAACGAGGACTATTGAAATAGAGAAAAAAAGGCATGTTCAGTTATTGACAACCATCAATGATGGCTGTAATTCCCATAGAACCATATTGGAAACTAACTCTACACATAGGAAGAATTGGAAGTTGCCTAACAAAATGGAACTGGTGTGTGTGTGGGGGCTGGGGGGAGTCAGGGCATTGTTCCAGAAAAAGGGCTTTTAAAGCATGTTATAGATCAATGTCTTTATCTTCATTATTAGAATCCAATTTTTCCAGTGTAATCTTTTTTGTCTCATAGAGACATAAGCCATCATTAAAGTAGGTTAGGAATGGCTTCCCTCAAATTCTATGGTACAGATACATTCTTATAGTAATTTTGTATGTGGCCGCATTAAAACACCAAAATAAGTGGAATGCCCAGTCTTTGGTCTAGGACATCCACTTTCTTCTTTTATTGCTTTTCCATAAGTCAATTTCATAATTCTTAAGCTATAGAGTAAATAGGTATTTAAAGTACTGCTTTAATCTGTTTGGCATATTGGACATCAACTCAGTTTTTTTTTTTGGAAGAGAATATAGTTTCCATTGAAAAAGTAATTACAGGGAATCCCTGGGTGGCTCAGTGGTTTAGTGCCTGCCTTTGGCCCAGGGAGCGATCCTGGAGTCCCGGGATCGGGTCCCACGTCGGGCTCCTGGCATGGAGCCTGCTTCTCCCTCCTCCCGTGTCTCTGCCTCTCTCTCTCTCTCTATCACAAATAAATAAATAAATCTTAAAAAAAAAAAAAAAAGAAAAAGTAATTACAAAGGACTGTAGCTAAATTGCACGGACCCTGCCTCCCAAGTTACCTAAAAGATGTGGGAAAATCTGTGAAATCTGAAGTGCCATGCTTCCAAGGGCTTCCCTGAAGCAGTGGCTGTGGCAGTGGGCAGGGGAACAGGGTACCTCCTGCTGGGGCATCACGACTCTCTTGAATCCTTCTCTCCACCCCAGCTCTTTCATCAAGATAATGTGGCTGATGCTGAGATTGCACCTTGGTCACAAGGCCGTTGTTATATAGACTTTAAAGTTGCATGTTGCCTTTTCCTGATGTGTCTTGGGGTTTTTTCTTGGGGTTTATTTTTCACCTGTGACATGTCTACTTGGACCTAGCATTCTGATAGTTGCATTCATTTATGTGTTGTTCTGACATTCACTTTATTCAGAGTTCAAAATGGGGTAGAAGGGGTATGGTAGGGTTACCCAGAATGATTTTTGTTCAAGGAGGGCCAAAGGTAAAAGGAGAAGAACGCTGATAGCAAAGTGGATGGGGAAGAACATGGCTTCATTCATACTTTTGCATCAGCCAACTCGGTTTTCAATTTTCATCTTTGGGGTGTAAGTCAGATGAAACTCAGACTTACAAGAAGGTGGTTTAATGAGATGCACAGAGGAAGAGAGAGACAGGACAATTAGAGGCATCACCAGATTAACCTCATCACATCACTTTCAAGAGAAACAAAGCATTCTCACCAATTGTTAAGAGAAGATTAGGATTAAACCTGAGTTTACCTTTGCTGAGGAAAAGCCTTAAAAAAATTTTTTTTCCTGAAGATTTGGGTACCAGTTGGGGTTAGGAAGTGTCATAGGACCTTATATATAAATTATGGATATATAAAAACAATATGGACAAAGCATAATCATTTTCTTTTTATTTCCATGGACTAAGAAAAAAATGCCACAACCTCTCAATCTTTTAGAAAGTATATTAAGACACCTATATGTATAGGTTTTAGAAACATCCTTGTAAAGAGAATAAACATTAAAATAACCATAAAGACTTAAATGGTGGGCTTGCTTAGCACTAAAGAGAAGAATAAAGTGCGTTTAATATAATTTATTTTTCAAAAGAGGGCTTGATTCTTCACAAAATGCTACTGCTTATAGAAACCTGAGGAATTGAAGCTAAAATCTCGACAAATGGTGCCACAGCGCCACCCCCTGGCTTTGTAAAAGAGAGCAGGGAGTCACTATGTAATAGAGGAGGACAAAAGTTAACGTGCTCTCTTCCCTGAAAGATTGGAGAAAGGAAAACAAGGGACTCTCTTAGCCCTTGTATTTCTCTCAGCCCTGTAGCCTTGCATTTGTCACTGTTTCAGCTAATATCAAATGTGTATGGGGTCGAAACTGCCCGGATCTCTTTATCTGTCTCTATTTTAATTTGAAGAATGAATACACTTTTAGAGAAGAAACTCTTAAAAAAAAATCTCTTTAATGTTAGCACTCTTTCTATTCATTTTTTTGGACAGAAAATAGAAATACTTTTTTTTTTTAACATTTAAAGACTATAATTTTCATGTTCGTCTGGAGAGCGTCTATGAACAGGCTTACCTCATTGATTTTCACTTTGCCTTTGGGTATGATTGTTTCAGAATGTTGCAGAAGCTTCTTTGCATTTTTTGCTTTTATTAATTTATTGCCTCTTTGCATTCTTAAAGCTCAGAGATATTTAAGATGAAACATGTGAGAAGTACAATTTTGACCCTGAAGGGATAGGGAAATAATTTTATTGCGTATTTAACAGTCTACTTCTTTGGGATAAAATTTATACTTCTAAAATTTGGATACTTTAACATTTTTAAACTTTATACTGCAAAGTTTCACACTGTACAGAATTGACAAGTAATAGAGTGGCGAATGCATATATTTTCACTTGTACATTTCTTTCAATGAAGATCTTACAGAATTGGATTGAAAGATAAAAATGTTAGTTTTTACCATATTTTGCATTCTTGCAGCATCTATATTTGATTAATTCCTGCATTTTATTAAGCACAAGTGTGCAGAATAACATTATAACACTGTTTGAGCCTACTGTGAACGAAGAACTGTCATAAGCACTTGGTACATAATGTTAAGGCATGAAATCTTTTCAGCAAAATGAAGGAGTGTCCTATTTTTATTTGCATTTTTTGGATGAGGGAAATGAAACACAGAGACATCGAGTACCTTGCCTAGGATAGTAGAGCTGACCAATGATGGATATGAAAGCTGTCCTTTCAGACTCCATGTTCTTGATGATAACAATCTATTTTCTCAGTGTACAGTATTCTAAAAATATTTAAAATGTCATACTCTCTCATATCACTGTATTTTCTTTATGCAAGAACCTAGTGTAAATCATTTGCGTTTAAATCATTTAGTGAAAAATATTTCAATTGTTTTAATGGTTAAACAACATTTTTTGAAGGCTAATCTAAAAAGCAACCATTAAGTTTATCTCTTCCTATCCCAAGAAACCATATACCATGCATTCAAAATAAGTGACTTGTAAATAAACTTTTAGAAATAAACTTTTTGTAAATTGAGGACTTTTTATTTTACCTATTTTCCATTTTAGATTCTAACTAATCATTTTAGATAATTATATTGAATTATTCATGCTCATTTTATTGTACTGTGTTCTAAAAAGTAGTTAAGAGAAACTGTTGCTTATTCATAACTATATACAGGTAAACCCTTCCATTTTTTTCTATTTATTAAAATGTTCAGAATTTTCTAAAATTCTCTAGAGGCTCAGATACTTCTGAAACTCATACTATATCAATTTTAGAGAGTCTGTGGATATTTAAGTCTTATGTAACAATTGGCCTTCAAAACTACTCTTCAATTGATCTTATTGGAGTTTTTTTCAAATATGGTATAACATGTCCCATATTATTCTGATGGAGATAGAAAAAAGTAAAAGTGGGGCCATCTAGGATATTTTACTATAATTTCAATGTTTTATAAAGAAAAAACATAACACCATAAATATCATAAAGTGTATTTTTTTGGTGCTGAATTAGAAAATTGATTTTGGGGATTTCTGGGTGGCGCAGCGGTTTGGCGCCTGCCTTTGGCCCAGGGCGCGATCCTGGAGACCCGGGATCGAATCCCACGTCGGGCTCCCGGTGCATGGAGCCTGCTTCTCCCTCTGCCTGTGTCTCTGCCTCTCTCTCTCTCTCTGTGTGTGTGTGACTATCATAAATAAATAAAAACAACAAAAAAAAATAAAAATAAAAAAATTGATTTTGGCCGAGATCATGTTGGAGGTCACTGGCTAAGTTCCTTTTGGTATATTAGATAGGAGGAAGCATTAGCTGAATATCAGGCTAACTAGTCTACAAAGTGAAGTCATAACTGGAGTATTAGCAATTAATTTATTTGAAAAACCTAATTATTAGTTGTTGTGGAGCTTGGACATTGTCTTCAATATTTCTAAGCATTTTTACATATGGTGATGGCATTAATGATTTTCCTTACTTCCAATTAAATTACAGAATAGCTAATTTAGATAAAAATCAAAACCTTGAGAATAGCAATTTAGAATAGCAATGAAAAATCATTTCTATGGCAATTTACTGAAAATTTGAATTAAAAAAAAACTTTAGGTCATCTATCTAGCATGTGTATGTTCATTTGGACTTTGGCCAGCATCCATATTTAAGCTCTTACTTTGGAGTAGGATAAATATGAAGAGAAAGATTTTTAGGGAAAAGAAGTTATTTCTCTATTCCCCAAAGATACAGAAAACAGAATAATAAAAAAGGTATGTTCTTCCATCATGTGACCAAGGAGCTGTGCAATTCAGACACAAGGGGTAAACCTATTTCTACCTAGAGCCACCACACGAGGGCGCTGGCGCCGATCACTTTTCAGCGGAATCATGAGAAAACAAGCTTTAGATTTCCTTTATGTATAAGGTGCACTTTAAATAAAATACTGATTTGACTTAAATAAGAAGTGAATATTTTCTCATAAGAATATTTTTTGACAGAATTAAGTTGTGATATTTTTATTATATCCAATAGGAAGTCACTAGATTAATTGTCCTTGAATGTTCCTAGATGATAAAATTTTGCTCAGAACTTCCATTGCCCATTGAATAGCCTTCCATCTTATCATGAGGCTTTCCTCTTATTATCCTGAGACTTCGATTTAAAAAAAATACACATTTTTAAAAAGATATTTATTTATTTATTCACAAGAAACAGAGAGAGAGAGAAAGAGAGAGAGACATATACAAAGGGAGAAGCAGCCTGCTTGTGGGAAATCGGATGTGGGACTGGAGCCCAGGACCCCAGGATCACCACCTGACCCAAAGGTAGATGCTTAACCACTGAGCCCACCCAGGTGCCCCTCACTATTTCTTTCTTTCTTTCTTTCTTTCTTTCTTTCTTTCTTTCTTTCTTTCTTTCTTTCTTTCGAGACAGAGAGTGTTGTGGGGGCAGGAAGAGAGGGAGTGGGGCAGAAGGAGAGAGAGAGAGAATCTAAACAGGTGCCATGCCCAGGTGGGAGCCCAACACAGGGTTCCATCTCATGATCCTGAGATCATGACCTGAGCTGACATCAGAAGTCAGAGGCTTAACTGAGTCACCCAGGGGCCCCAACTATATGACATTTTTGAAACCAAATGTCATCTTCCACTCCCCCTTAAAACTAATTTCCCTGAGTCTACTGTTTCTTCAAATATGTAGCCTCAAATCTCTTGTTAGGATGTTTGAACATTCCTTCTCTTTCTACAGCTAAGCCAGCTTTAGTAAGTATGTGCATGTATTTTCCATTTTCACTTGATTTCACCATAACAAATCTTGTTAATTTCATGACATTCAATCATTACACAAGTAATAACTCAATAACCATCGGCATGCCAGATCCTGTTTTAGGTCCTGAGGAAAGAGCAATAAACAAAAACCCTGTCCCTGATTTGCTTACATTATGGTAGAAGGAGAAAGACAATCACAAGAAAGTAAATTATATAGTGTAAGGTGACATGTGCTATGAAAAAGAACTGTGCCGTGTAAAGGGACATGGGACACGTTGGGGGAAGGAGTCATAACTTTAAATAGGATAGGCCTCACTGACCCTGGAATTCCACCTCATAGTTCCTTTTAATGCTTTGCTTTAGATAGAACCTTGCTTATCACCCTTGATCCAAGCAATCCCCAAATTCTGCGTTTTTTCTCAGAAAATCAGTATGCTTTCCTTTTCATTTCAACTGCTTTATGGCTTGTTTAACTTATTTACTTCTTTATGCTTAGATCATTACAAAGCCTCCTAACTTGACTCTGCACCTCTCTGGCAGGTCAGATGCTTCTCAGAGTGTTTTGAGGCAGCCATGTGATAAGACAACAGAATGTGTGTGGAAGTGAGGAGTGCTACTTCTACATCTCGTACTTTAAAAACTCCCACCATTCTCTATGTTCTCCCACGACTTCATCTGCCACCCAGAGACAGAAGACTACGGGAGGACTCCAGAGCCGAGGATGTGACTCACTGGGTAGAAGGAACCTGGGTCCTAACACCCCATGGAAGATGACCCTCTCCTTGCCTTTGAACTTGATGCGAATGAAAAAATGATCTATTATGTTAAGCCACAGAACCTTTTGGGAGAGGGGGTATATTTTTACAACAGGTAATATTATATACCCTAGTCAATATAGCCTCCTTCTATCTTCATATATCGCTGAGACACCCCCATTAAAATTATCTTTTTTTTTCAGTACTCCATTGAACGGTCACTCAACTATTTATTCATACTTATGTCACATCTGCAACTGTGGTTAAATCCAACTCTCTGTCTTCCTGTCACTGAGCAGAAGCTGCTGAGAACAGTTGAAAAAAATTGCAATTGTACAGATCAGGGCATGGTGAGGTCATGGCCTCCACCCTCAGCAGAGCCCTCAGAGCTGTGCACCAGTTCAACTGTGTTGCTCTAGGCCACTAGTTCATTCTTTATTCTTTGAAAGTCTCTGATGCTAGATACTCACCAGTGCTTTACTTTCTCCATTTTATGGAAAGCAGAATCCAACAGAGCTCTTACTGAACATCCTGCTATTGAACATAGAAATTTACTTGCATTCACGCTTATCCTTTTGCCCTTCCATGCAGTTACAATAAAATATGTACCCTTTCTCCTTTTGAAAACAAATCGTGTCCTGGGTCTCATTCCATATCACATTTTGAATACTCCACTTGGTGCTGTACTCTCAACATGGACCTCACTACCAGTTCCTTCCTGTTGCATTTAACTATGCTCAAGTCTCTCCTGGCTTGGAAACAGATACCCTTCCTGAATCCCATTCTGTCCTTTTTTCTCCTCTTTTTCACCACCCCGTTCCTTGGGAGAATAGTATATAAGCCCTTCCTACTTATTCTTCCATCAACTACAGTCTGGCTTCAGTCTCCATCATTCTCCTCCACGCTGTTCTTGCCAAGATCTGGAAGACCTTCACGTGGCTGATTGTAATGGGCACTTTTATTCTGGAAGTGCAGTTGACAATACTGACCCCTCTCTATTGAAATAGTCTTCCCTTGACTTCTGAGACTACTTGCTCCTCAAGGTTTCTTCCTCATTCTCTTTTAGTTGGAGTACTTTTCTGTCCTTTGATCAAGTGTTGATCTTTCTCAGGGTTCTGGACTCAGATCTTATATCTGCTAAATGGATCCCTCATTCCTTGGATGATTTTATTACCTCTCATGATTTCACTTACACTAAAAACTTCACAAAAGACTCCAAACCCAAACCCAGACCCAGACCCCATTCCCGCCAAAACTGTCCCTAGAAACTTCTCACCCCCTTCTTCCTCTGCTGCTAATATCAGAGACTAGGACTCAGATTGCCACACTAGCTTCCTAACCGGTCTACCTTTCTCAGGTCTTGTCCTATTCCAAAGCTTTCTCCTAGGTCCGCTAGAATGATTCTTTAAAATAAGAATATAAGCAGGTCACTACTTCACTCTAAACTCTTCAGTGGGTACCTAGTGATGCCTGGAACTTTATTCCTTAAAAATGTAAATTCTTTAACGTGGTTTATGGAGCATTTTGAGGACTGCTTTTTTACTTCTTCATTATATTCTCTTGATATTCTCTGTTCCAAGTTCTGACTTGGTGTGACTTCCTTCTCTCAATTCCTAAAACAAATCTTGCCCTCTGGCTTCAGGTCTTTGCATATGCTGCATGTGCACCAACCCTCAGCCCTATTTCTTTGGCCTGGCTGATAATTATACCTCAGGTCTATAGCTTGGAATCCTGGCTAGGGAGCTTTTCCTATCCCCACTCTAGGTTGCAAATCACTTTGCATTTCCATTACTATAGCACTTATCACAATTTATTGTCATTGCCTGTTAAATTGTCTGCCTTTCCCAGTAGACTGTAAACACTATCATATTACTAATATTCACAGCTGTTCCAAAATGGAATAGACTATAAAAGGGACGGCATTCAAACATTAGGTAGGTGGTTGGATTTGATTTTTATAGTTTTGTCATCTTATGTTCTTACTGCTCTTCATGGGCCATATGTTGCAACCAAATTATTTGATTTTTCTCAAATGTGCTCTCTGCTTTCCTCTTCTGTGAGTTGGACCATATCTTTCCATTTGCCTAAAAATGTTTTTTCCCCTATTTTATGTCTTTGGAAATTATACTGCTTGTTAAATCTAGTTCCTACACTGTCTTTTCTACAAAGACACTTTATCACCCAGTGAGGAAAGGTCTTATCTTTCTCTGAATTCTCAAAACACTATGGAGTTTTTAAAGTACTTATCATATATCATTTAAAATCACTGTATTTCAATATAAGGTTACCTGGAAGAGTACCATCTCTCTGTTCAATTCCTATAATATGTTGTATCACTTTTATGGAACACATCATGCTTTGCTTTATGCTGAAATTATGCATATACAGGACATGTCTCTTCCATAATAGTTTTGAGTTCTTGCATGTTAAATGTTTGCAATGCCTAGCATCTTGACATGTGTATATATTTATATGGACTCTCAAAATGTAATTGCTGAATGCATCAAGCAACTGGTTCTTCCACCTTATTTTTCCATAGGACCTTCTCTTTCAAGCCTGGCCCAAAATGTGTCCATTATATTTTCGCATTTCCTCTTTGCACATAGCTTTTGCAGTCCACATTCATGTTTATAATTGTCAAAGTCCTACCTCCTTGGCTCAAATATTGCTCTCTGTGAAGGTTGCCTTAGTACTTCCTTCCAGGGAAGAGTCTTAGCTAAGGTGCTTGGCCATTGATTGGTGGACCATAAAAATACCACGAAGAAAATGAAATCATAGAGTGACCTGACTTGAGAAGTAATTTAGTAAGATCACCTAGTAAGATTTTAAGGAAGGATGCGTGCTGGAAAAGAGTGAATCCTGTAATGTTTTCCCACAGAAGCTGAGATGTGTTTAAACTTGTCTACTAGCGGTAAGGCTGGAAGAAAGGGGGGCAGGTAGAGCACTATGTGAAGTGACTCAGTAGGGCTTTGTTTCTCGAATGTTTCCATGAGAGGGCTACTAAGAAAGAAGTGAGGAAGACAGCAAGGTCACTGACTTCATTGGCAGAGAAAAAGAACACAGGAGGACCAGCTGGTTTGCGGTCTTTGAGCAGTGTCTGCTGCAGATGCTAATCTGGTGCAGTATTAGAATCTGTTTATGTTTTTCTAAGCGACTATGATGCATGCATCATTTATATTCATCTTTTATGAATATTTCATTGACCACTTGTAGTTTTTATATCAAAAAAATATAGTCATCTAGTGAGTACAAACTGATTTTTATGGATTCCCATTGCGTGCAAAGGCTCTTGCAGCAGTTCAGAACTAGAAAAGGGCCTTTTACCTTCCATTTCTCTTTGATGTCAGGAGCATCCTGTTGTGGTGGAAAGGGCATGAGTTTCTGAGTGAGAGAGATGTGGGTTTGAACTCCGTTTTGGTCACTTACTATTTGTGTGACCTTGGCCAAACGACTTAACTTTCTAGAGACTTAAATTTGGTTTTGTTTTTAAACTGATTTTTTACAGAGATATTATGGGAATCAAGTGGAACATGTAGATGGCACCTAGCACTGTGCCCGGCATATTGTCAGAATGCCCTTCCTCTGCATGGTTGTTATATTTAAGAGAACATAAATATTGGCTTGTAAAAAACAAGAGTTGAAGCAGAAATTGGCAACTTACATCTTCAGATGAGAATGGGTTTAAGTCCCTACATTTGAAATAATTCTAGCTGAGGATATGTGCCATATATTTTATGAAGTGCAATTCATAGACATGTGACTCTGCAAACTACCTTGCAGTTCTCATATTGTGTAGATATTCAATATAAGACATGTACACATTTGGGTGCTATCTCTTTTATAGGAAAAGAAAGATGAATTGTTTCTATGTGAGTATGTGACTCATGGCTTATACTTTCAAAGTGAGAATCTGGGGCAACAGTAAATTGCAAGGGATTATGGTCTCAAGCAACTTAAAAAGTAGGTTTTTATCAAAGTTATTCTAATTTCATAAAGGTACATGCTACCTATTTCTTGTTTTGTATTTGATATATGACCTTTTTTTCCTTAGAATTGGGAAATCATCTTTGACCTTCTAAAAGTGAACCATTATCATGACCTCAGTGTTGAGAGACGGTTAAAACTGATGGGCAACATCCAGAACAAAATCTAAGTAGTCTTTTTGATGGCCTGCTTTGTGAGATCTAACCTCTTAAACTCTCAGAAGATAAGATTGGTGACAATTAGTATTTCAGACCTACATTTTGATTCTCTTATAGTACTTTTAGATGTGTTAGCAAATGCTTTCTGAACTCTCAAGTTGACATAGACTCAGAACTAAAAGCACACAGCAATTATAGGAACCAAATACATTAGTTCCACAGGTTTTTGATTTGACTTATAGCTCCAAGTATACTGACTTTCACATAGCAGGTGTTTTTAATGACTGGGCTAATTTTAGTTTGTTCCTTTTATAAGATAAGTCCACATTTAAAATATTTTTTGAGGGGCACCTCCGTGTCTCAGTGATTGAGCATCTGCCTTCGGCTCAAGTTGTGATCCCAGGGTCCTGGGATCGAGTTCCACATCAGGCTCCCTGCAGGGAGCCTGCTTCTATCTCTGCCTATGTCTCTGCCTCTCTCTGTGTCTCTCATGAACAAATTAATAAATAAAATATTTTATAAAAGAAAAATAAAACATTTTTTTGGTCTTTTTATTCAGTATGTCTGCTCCATGGTCGTTTTAGTAAGCCTACTGCAAGGGGACTCTGCTTTCGCTCATTCTCTCCTTTAAGGACATTGGAGATATTGAGTGTATTTCAAGCCCAGTTATATGATCTGAGTCACCATCACCGTATCACAGGATGGTTTGGTCAATTCTGAGTAGTCACTGTGTAGGAAATGTGATAAACTTCACGTGAGAAACTGGGATAAGGCTTGTTCTGTAGACTTTCAAAGAGCTAATAGAAGGCAACTATCCACACAATACAAAGAATAAGGAAGGAAGAATACTCAAATAGGCAATTAAAATTGTTAACTGCTCTGATGGACTGCCTCAGAACACTTCGGAGTCGAGGTTGTGTCCTCTGTCTGAACGTGTTACCCAGAGGGTGAGGGAAACCGGAACTGGAAGTGAGATATATACAAAGAGATGAGAAGGGGAGCTGCTCCCAATGAGCGTCACCGCCGCCAAGCAGCAACCTCCCACAGCCTGAATAAACCCCCTTTGGAATCTGGGGAGCACAGTTTTAAGTCATGGACTTTATTTAGATAATCCCTTCCCCGCTCTATTAAGAATTCCTCACTTAGACTTCTAATAAAGGAAAATAAGTAATTCTCAATTCTGTGATTTCTTCTCCTTAACCCCCCAGTTTATGAAAAAAGAAGAAGAAAGCAAAACAAATTTCTGACTTTAGCACTTTTTGGGAAGGTTATTCTGCCTTTCTAGCATCTGAAATTGAAAAATCAATCCTATTTGGTTTCTTTTTTCTCTTTTACAGTCTAGAGCCAGTTAATTTTCAGGTTCTCTTTATTTTCCCTTCAAAATGCATCTGCTGTGCCTGTATTTTTTTTTTTTTTCTTCCTTTTTTGGGCTACCACAGAAGTTCAGATCATGCCTGAAGTATTGTACAAGCCTTTTAATTGGCCTCTTTTCCATTCCATTCTATGAATTACTACCAGCTTGATTTGTTTAAACCACCCTTTTAAGGGCGTGTTTTCCCTTCTGTAATAATCTTCAGTGGCTCCCCCTTGCTCATGATGGAGGTCTCCATGCATTCCATGTTTGTGAGCCTCTGCGAACACCAGCCCAGCTTCCATCTCTCACTGATGTTTTGAGGCATTTAAAATGAAGGCATGGCCAGCAACTGGCACTCCTGCCACTCTTCCATAACACTCAAAATGGTGGCAAATTTTTAGGTCCAAGGGAGGGTGGGAGAGAGCAGCACTTCAGATCCCAAGTTTGATTTACATCTGGCTTTATAATCAATCTGCTGGACGTAGTAACAGTCATTTCCCTTTGCTCAAACCACCCCAATGGTTTCTGGTGTCTCACAGCATCGTATAAAGCCTTAGAAGTTGGGCCTTCCCCAGCTCTCTCTCTCTCTCACCCCTCATTCTGATCCAGCCACATGGATCTTCCTGCTGTTCTTCAAACATGCCCAGCACACTCCCATCTCACAGCCCTGGTACTAGCTGTTTTCAAAGCCTGGAATGTTCTTTCCTCAAGCAACATGGCAAACTCCTTCCTTCTTTTTAAGACTTTAGTCAAATGTCAACTCATCAGTAAGGCCACTCATGGGTGGCTTATTTAAAATAGCAAATGCCTTCTCTTACTCTAGCCTTCCCACTCCTCCTTTCTGTTTTTCTCTACAGCACTTATCAGCTAATAGATTACATGCCTCACTTATTCATCCCATTCGCTGTCTGTCGCCTTCAATGGACTGTAAACTCCATGAGGGCAGGAAGTCTCATTTACTGTGTATCCCCAGCATCTAGAATAGTTGTGCACATAGCAAGACCTCGGTGAACATATGTTGAATACATGAATGAATGAACTGGATATAGTGCAATCTCTTGAGCCCAGCCTACAGGCTTTACTCGGTCTCACCTGAGCTTTACTATCTGCTACTTCCTGACATGAAACCCATATTCCAGACATTATGGGCTACTGCTCCTGTGACCATTCTTTCCCAACCCTTGTGCCTTTGGTTGCACTGTACCCTTCCCTTGGAAACCCTTTTGCATTCCTCTGACCTTTCCATATTCTCTGTGATTAGGCTAAATTTCCCCTTATTCTGGGAAACCATTCAATGCCAGGCAACCTTCTTCTTCTCTACTCATAGAATATTTTCTCCATCAACTAACTTGACAATGGAATACATTCTGCATCATGATATAATTTATATTCTTATCTTCTAAGGTTATTTAAACTATGAATTAGTATTTAACTTTTCAAATGTTTCTATTTTGTTTCTCCAACTTTGGGAGCTTTCTGAGGAAAGACCCGGTATAAATGAATAGAACTGCTCATGGACAGCATTCCAGACTAGGAGCTCACTTCACCACCCTGAGACATGAGGGAGTCAATACCTCAGCACCCTGGGACCACCATTTGCTCAGGAGTGTGCCTTGGTGTGCCAGGTAGGAAATCTCTGTCCTAGGGTGCCATGCTCATAGTAGGTGCTCACAAAGTCTTAGTCAATGGACTGATTGATCTTGTGTCATTGTTCTATTCTTAATAATCTCTTTGCAGAAGTGAGGCTGCAAGTCTCTATTACATTTATATCTTGCTACATTGCTTGTTTTTTATTTGTATTTTTAATATGCTCATTTGCAAGTAAGCACACTAAGTACAGTAAGAAGTACTATATTCATTAAAAAAGATTATATGTGAATGAGAGTTCTGTATTTGATATCTAATGTCAATTATGTCAATTAGATATATGACATGGCTATAATCTAGGAACTCATGTCCAAAGCTCTCCTTAACAATGCTTATGGAAGTACTTGAACATATTAGGAATTCAGTAACTCTTTCTAGTATAATAAAATCAAATGAAATGAACTTGATATGTGATGCTTCTGATTTCAACTTAATTTTAGTGTATTTGTATTTTTAAAAATGTATCTTATAGCTAACTTCTATAAACAGATATTAATAGAGGTCTAGCATTAATTTGAAAGTTAATTTTAATGTAATTTTGGAGAGAATTAAATATTAAATTTTAAGTGTGAAGTATATAGAGGTATCCCTCACTCCAGGAATTGACTGTACCTGAAAAATTTGGGTAATTTAAATTTTTGCAAATTGAATCTTATTTGTTACCCATCAGAGAAACTAATTCTCAAAGGCCCCCATCATGAATCTTTTGTGTAGTGAATAAACAAGTTGTAATTTGTTTTTTAGTAGTGATGTCCAATTGTTAAAAATTAAAAATAGGGATCCTTGGGTGGCACAGTGGTTTAGCACCTGCCTTTGGCCCAGGGCGCGATCCTGGAGACCCGGGATCGAATCCCATGTCGGGCTCCCGGTGCATGGAGCCTGCTTCTCCCTCTGCCTATGTCTCTGCCTCTCTCTCTCTCTCTCTGTGTGACTATCATAAATAAATAAATATTAAAAAAAATTAAAAATAGCCATAGATGTAGGCTACTTAATTCCTAAAAATGTTTAGTAGCACCAACTTAAAAATTAGATATAACATTTTTTAAAATTCAAGTGTGCTTTCTCACATTTCAAATCTTTTGGCAGGCAAAATATTTATTAAAAGCACTGCTTCTCATTCAACTCTAGTTCTGATGTTGTATCATTTTTGATTTTGTGACATATGTTTCTCCTTCTAAAGCAGCTGTTATGAAAGCTTAATTAGTTTTTAATTAATGAGAATTAATGTCATCCTGAAAATTGTGTGAATTTTCTGTGTCATTGCAGATAGCATGAGACTTTTGAAATATGCTGCCAATTTTGAGGTGGGAACCTATAGGGTTTCTTCAAAGGGAAACGAGGCCCTCATTCCTCACAAAGGCTAGACAGCCATGCCTACAGCAAAAGACAGGTAATAATGTGTCCAAATAGCACAACTATTTTGTTTCCTCCACTATGAAGAAATTCTAGGAAATGTGCAAAATTAGTTAAAAGGTGACACTTGGTCCTAAATTGTATGTGATAACAAGTCAAGGAAGAGCTTTTAGATAACGAAAAAAATTTCTAAAATTTGAACAATTTGGGCAGACCCGGTGGCGCAGCGGTTTAGCGCCGCCTGCAGCCCGGGGTGTGGTCCTGCAGTCCTGGGATCGAGTCCTGCATCGGGCTCCTTGCATGGAGCCTGCTTCTCCCTCTGCCTGTGTCTCTGCCTCTCTCTCTCTCTGTATGTCTCTCACGAATAAATAAATAAAATCTTTAAAAAAAAAAGAAAAAAGAAAAAAAATAAAATTTGAACAATTTTTGCTTTGCTACTAAGATTAAATAGAAACGAAACAAATGAGGACGATTGAATCAAGGGAAATTTGGACAATTAAGGCAAGAAAACAAGTGACCTCTCCCTTAGTCTGTTTCTACCCCATGTTTCTACCCCAATTGATGAGTCATTATGTGGTATAATTGTTCTGTGCCTCTGTGGATGCTCTACAAATGGAGCAAAACCATGAAGTTTCTACTCTTCTGGAAGTGTGTGTGGGTTGGAGGCTGTTGTCCTGGTTGGGCATATAAAACCCTACTACATATTCATCAGGCTCAAAAGTCACATTGTATCCTGTGTCTTATATGACAGGAAAGGTGGCTAGGGAATCTTAATTGCAATATAAGTAAAAGTTTATAAAAAAAAAGTTGAAAAGTAGCCTAAATAGGATTCACTGTGTAATCCCTTTGGACCAAATTTAAACACTGAGGAGTCTATCACAAGTGATTAGACCTGCAGGGATAGAAAATGAGTTACTGTGGTGTGTATCATCTTGGACATCTGAGATATCCAAGATATCATGGACATCTGAGGGTAGGAGTCAGTCTCTGACTGGTAATCAGGTATTGATAGGAGGAGCAGTTAGTTAATAGTTTGTCTGTAGTTTACGGTAATTTTCACATTTCTGAAAAGTTGGCCTCATGGTTTGGCATCTTGGGAAACCTCCACATCTTCTTTGTGGAAGTGATCTGAATCAAAGCAGATAGATTCTATGAGCCCATGAGAACTACCAGGATGGATTGCACCAGTTGGTTGGAATGGCCAAAGCCAACGAGGACTGCACTGGCTGAGAGTGACTCATCCTGCCTCCTCAGGATGGAGGCAGGATGGAGGAAGCCGATCTCAAATCTGTGAGATGGGCTTTGTATGTTGCATGTTGATGTGGGACAAGGAAAGAGCTGGGCATTATAACATATCCAGACCCATTTTTAAACATATATATTCATCTGCACCATGTGCAATTGCTTAGCACAGTGGCTTTCACATAAGAGATTTTGAGCAGACACTAATAGAATAAAATAATAAATAAATAATAGAACTAAATCTATCAAATGTAAGAAACACGATTTCTTGATTTCTCAATGCTAGGTAAGTAGTTTCCACCCAAGGGAGCTTATATGCTACTTCCTTGTTGAAATGATAACTATGGCCATATTTGTTAGCCATTTATTAATATCTGATCACAAAGGTTGGAAATAGAATTTGTTTTTAGAAATAAAAACATTCTTGAAGGAAGTTAATTTTTAGTGAGACCATTGTATTTTATCAGTTATAATGAAATGTATATATAAGCAATGTTTGCCATTACAAAAGTTCTTAGCTCTGCCTTATTTACTATAGTCATAATCCAGAATGTGTTTCTCCACTCCAAATTTCTGATTATAAAATATTAATAATTTGTTATCCAATTGTGTGGCTGGAAGGTATTATGTAGAATAAGTGGATCTTCTCATCCTTTTTTTTCTTCTTTTTTAATTGATGAAGCAAAGTACCATTCAGCAAAGACTATTTTTTAAAGTATTTATTCAGTTGACAACCAATCCCAAATTAAAGGAGATGAAAAATAGCATAATTATGAAAACAACAGATTGCCTGGGTGTAGCTTGATATGTATGAGGGAAGACAGGAAGTCTTACAATTTTTTTAATATATGATTGAACCAAAACCTGTGGATAAGTTCTGATGTGGTTGGAAGTGACAACCAGTTTTCTTAATGATTCTCCAAAGGAAAAAACTCAACAACGGAGCATAAGAAAATTACATGGATATAAGCTATCTGTCTGGTTTTGAAATGGCAAGGTGGGTATAAGTGGTGTGAATCAGGTCAACAGTGGGCTAAGGGAAGTAGCCCTGGAAAGCCCAGGATCTGGCCTGAGTCTGGGGTGTTCACTTTCCCATGAAAGGAGCAGGTGATTCAGGTGCTCTACTTGACCACAGACAGAAGGGAGATTTGCAGCCGAGGCTTGGGGAGAGGACTAGGCGGAGGCACTGTCCCTGAGCCATCTCTGCATTTACAACCCATGAGGACCAGCGGGTATGACTGAAGTGTGGTCGAGTTAAATCATAATAATTATAGGGATGCCTGGGTGGCTCAGCGGTTGAGCGTCTGCCTTCGGCTCAGAGCCTGATCCTGGGGTCCTGCGATTGAGTCCTGCATTGGGCTCTCTGCGAGGAGTCTGCTTCTCCCTCTGCCTGTGTCTCTGCCTCTCGTTCTGTGTCCCTCATGAATAAATAAATAAAATCTTTTAAAAAATCATAATAATTATAAAGACCCAGTCCTAAGTCTTAGATTGTCAAACATTTGGGCAAGTCACAGCTTCTCAGCATCTTATATTCTCTTACTTGCAAAACTGTAGAGAGTCTAGATCTGTACAGTTCCTCATAGTTGCAACATTTAAAGAAAAATCACTTTTAATAGAATTTTAGAGCAGCAAAGATTTTAATCTAATTAAATATGTTTTCAGATATATATTCACTGAGTGAGTTAAGTGCTAGACAAAAATATTGTTGTTCAAATGAGGAAAATAACACATTAGAAATAACCTTGAAGTCAATTACTTTTCCAATTAATAGATTTAACATGATGAATATTTCCCTAATAGCAAAACAATTATTAATTCATAAATTCTAAGTTTAATTCCCCTAATTCCCCTTTCTTTTGTTTCTTTATTTTCTTTTTCCTTTCTTTCTTTGATGTAACAAACCATCGTCCTGCTATTATTATAATGGTTGCATTGTTTACAAGAATCAGGATAACTCTCTCTCAAAAAAGTGCTCACAGAGGCATCACAAATATATGTGAAGAAAAACAAATATATTGTTGGTTCCAATTGTCTCAAATAGCAGAAAGGCAGTCTTTCGTTGGGTTAGGACACACACAGTATTATTTTTAAAGAGCCACTCATTTTGGCATAATTCTGCTAGTAAAACTTAACGTGTTTTATTCTTTAATTAACTCAAGATAAATTTTTAGAAAAATTCAGTTTGATCTGTGAGAGAGTAAGCATTTTCGAATTTTATAGTTAAGACTTCAATGGTATGAGAGCAAGTTTAGAAAACATTTTTATTAGACAAATTATTTAGACAAATTATACACAGAAAGCTCTGCCACTCATAACTGAGGCCTCCAAAAAGTGTTTTGTGTATTTGTATAATAGGCAATACATCAAAATAGGCCTATTTTAAATATTGTACATGGTTAACAGTTTGTTGATAGCTAAAATCACTGCAACATCTGGTATGTCCCTATATAGCTTGTAAAGAATTTTTTTTGTTTTAAAATCAGAGTTGTGAATGAGATCATGAATGTTACAAGGGAAAACAAGTTGTGCATGCACTTAGGTACTTGTTACCCTGGAAACAAAATGGTTTTTGCATGATAAGAAATTTTTCTGCCTTACACAGTAGACAATATTTGAAGATTTAGTACAAAAACAGTGACAGTACAAGATGCTCCCCAGAACAGAATTAGCATCAAAATATAATATACCTTAAGAATATACCTTTTAATTTCTCCTAAAGCAAATCACACAGGTTGATTCCTAGACCAATCCTAGCTACGGAATGAATTAGATTAAAATAAGTGTATGGCTGCGTAAAAACACAGGATAAGTTCTTGCTTCCTACCTACCACATTTTAATTTAAAGATTACAAACAGAGTTCATTCTATATTTCTAACAGGTAAGAATGCTATTTTAAAAGGGTTGTGCACAAAGAGGCACTGTTTTTGCTGTCATCCTTCTACACACTTGGCACTAATGTAAAAAATACATAACTCCTCCAAATAGAACTGAATAAAAAGGGGGGTTAAGTCAAGAGCCCAGTATGGTCATTATATTTTCTTCTTCAGGATAATGTAGGACAGTAATTAAGGCCACATCAATATTTCTTAAGGGCTCCCACCTCTCCCCAACTACAGTTGTATTGATTGGCTTTCTGCTTTGGAAGAGAATTTATTAACCTTCAATGATCTACGTTTAAACTCTTATAGAGCTCTATGTGCTGGACGTGGTCCAGCTAATAGCGTTTTCCATTTAGATAATTAATTAAAAGTAAAATTATCAAGGTTAGCTTTATACACTGCTGAAGAACAAATGCAAAACCTATTCAAATGAGTTACATCTGGGAACAAATATTAATATCGCCCTGGATGTTTTAATAACAAATGTATAAAATATTCTCTGTTGGCAAATAATGCGAGTCAGAAGAACATTAAAGCAACCTGCCTTTTCTAACTGAAAAGATCCCCTGCACTATACATAGTTTCTGTATACAATAGATTTTTTTAAACTAAAGCTTTATTAAATGAATTGCAATAGCAATGGCCGCCCTTTAATATATATACACATTATATAGGTGCATATATATGTATATATATGAGATACTAATTTATTTAACACAACAGAGGCTTTTGCCATATGATAAAGTTTACTGTACATAGGAAAAAACTTTTAATACTGTACAATCACATAAAGGTCATATGCACTGTTGCAGTGCAAGAGTAGTTTTAACTGTAGTCTTGACTGGCATATTAATGGCTTTTTTGTAATCCTACAAAATTGCATTCTCATATGTGGCCTGAATGGTCTTTAAATTATTTTATAAACACTGCAGGGGTTGCCTTTGGTCCACAGTTAAAGGACACTCGACAGCAGTGGAGCATTGTATGGATGCAGCAGAAGAATGTAAAAAGACTGAAGTTATTGCAATTATATTTTTAAAAATAGAGACATGTTACGTAAGAGGCCTTTATGTAAAATTAATCCTGCATATACTTTTAGTATACTCAGTGCACATTTCCTATACTTGAAGTACAGTATATGAAAGCAGACTAATAGGATCCTAGTATACTATATTCTGGGGGAACAAGTCGAGTAATGAAAAAAAGTGGAGAGAAATGTACAGAAAGAGAGGGAAAAATAGAAAGAAATAGAAGAGAGAGAAGAGGGAGAAGGTGGAGAGAAAGAACTATAGTTGTTACTAATAATCCTGATTTTTTTTTAAATGTTACATCCATGTTAGTCCCACAATATTACAGTTGCTCCTTGCAAAGGGAGTCCTACAAAAGAAACAGTGAAGAAATTTTGTTTGATGCTCATATGGAGGTGCCTCGGTCTGGATCATTACCCAGATTGAGCCCCAGGGTAGGAGTTGGTTGATAAGGAATAGATGACATTGTTTTTATAGGACTCCTGAAAAAGCCCCCATTAGGTGCCCTGTGCCTAAAAGGGCCAGTTCGGTGCTCAGGCACGTTGCCAAAAGCGAAGCCAGAGGCAGCTTTAGCGGATAGTGTGCGGCTAAGAGTCTGGATCTGCTCTGGGATAAAGGTTGTTGTGGTAATATGAGTGTTCCTGAAATCACTGATTTGCTCCAGTGCTTGTCGTGTTGGCAAAGTGTCAATGTCCAGAGGGGTCAAGTCAATTGACGAGGTGGAAAACTGTTTATGGGGGCTGTCGTCATCTGTGCACAAGCTATTTACACGTCTATGGAGGTGCTCCAGGTCAATTTCCTTGTCATCCTGGAGATGAAGAAAAAGAAGATAAGGTTCTCATCAGTACTAGCTTCCATGGTTAAAAAAAAATAATAAAAATAATAAAAAAAAAGTAGTTCAGCAAACATGATATGTAATTAACTGAACTTTGGGGTTTATTATTTAACAAGTATCTACTGAGCACCTATTATGAGCCAGGCATTGTACTAGGTTCTGGGGATACATATATGACTCTGAGATAAGGTTACCTATAATCAATATTTTTCTTGTACTAAAAGTTCTATATATGTCACATGCAACTACAAAAATATGGGAGCAGTAGATGGGTGACTACCTTCTATGAGATCAGGGACAGACTCAGGCAAAGCTGTACAAATAAAAAGTATGGTTTTAACAACTCACTGCCTCACCACACCTCTTCTTTCCACATGCTTCCTCCCTTTTCAGAATGTCTCCGTTCAAGTTGCATTTCTTTTCTTTTCTACTATTCCCTCCTACCCTCAACTTTCCATTCCATAAGTGATATGATGTGCTAGTTCATGCTAAAGTGTTAGTGACTGTTAAAGTGTTATTTCTCTTTAGGTCAGAGAGATGTGAAATTATTTAGAAAGAGCAACATTCAACACAAGAGAATCAATTTCTAATTGAGGGATGTCATACGCTCGAGCTATTTAGTACCTGAATGAGGCAGTATTGTGAGGTCAGCGATACCTTTAGAGACCCCTTCAAGTCACGATCTGTGAATGACAGCTTTGGTTTAGGGCCAGATTTATGCCAAATGGCCTCTAAATCAAAGATGCTTTGAGCTATGCTAATGGAGTCTTAGTAAGAAGGTATTTACTAGAGGAAAAGGAAGAAAAATCTCAGATTTCTGGTGTTGAAACCAATTCATAACTCCTTTAGGATTTTCATTTACGGTGATCATTAAAGCCCAATGTTTGAAAAATAAAATGGGCAGGAAAAAAATCGTCTCTTATCATCAGCCAAGTTCAATAAATTAAATTCATGAGGATTTAAAAATACCTATTAATCATAAGAGAAAATATTTGTTCATAGATCTGGATTAGCTGTCATGAGTTAGAATGGAGTATGTATTTTTTTCATTGTGCTATTATAGTGCTCCTCGGTGAAAAATATTTTGATGTGCATCACTGTTTTTCCTTCTCCTTTCTCATTTCAAAATCCAATAAAAAATATCCATTAATGCAATATTATCACTGAGATTTTAGAGGGTTGAGAGATATAATTTTATGGTTCCCACAGCAACTATAATGTAGTCATCCATCAACAGATATAATAATGCAAAAATTTAATATTATATATAGTAATTCAAAATATAAGGAGCTTGGGGAGTCCTTAATTTTCAGATTTTTGAGAATATGAAATCTCAGCTATAATGTTGCATTAATATGGTCTTTTGCATTGAATCAATGTCAATAGAGAAACCAGAAGCTTATTCCGTAAAAAAAACATTGCAATAAAACCTGTTTAATTTTTAGTTCATACTCCCCTAATTTAGAATGTATGATCGTTCAGATAGGGAGGAAGCTAAGTTTTATTTTTGGTAAGCCAAGCTTTTCCCTATAAATGTTGCTTATCAATTTTGCATATAAGGCAGTAGAAGGGAATTCTTAGATTACTTTAGAAAAAAATCTTTTTTACAGAACATATTAACATGTAAAAATTCATATGAACGTGAGAAGTCATTTTTATTTGTGCATTAAAGCAGATCTTCTCGGGATTCGCTTTAACCATCAGTTAGCCAAAGTCTAATTACAGAAAGTTTAAAACTGTCCTTTGAAACTTTCCAGCAGATCAAATCATGCAGCAAATTCAGGTTGTTTTCCATTTCAATTTGTGAAGCTTTAGTGAATATTTCATTATTTAAAAAATGTTCACCTTTTTGGTTCAGAAGGAAAATGATTAATCAAGCAATGTATTTTAACTTCATATTTTCCCTGCTAATTTAGAAATTCCATAATTTTTGATGAAAACAAGGCACATGCCACTTTCTAAGAGATATTATGTGTAACTCTGCAATTATTCTTTCAGATATCTGAAAAAATTTAAATTTTATATCATCAAAAATCTAATTCTAGGTGATTCCTCACTATGGGTTTATTAAGCTTAGAGCCATCAAAGAGCTTAAAACATATATAATCACTTCTATAGGTCTACCACATACAGGTAAAGGGAAGGAGTCACTGCATAGACAGATTCTGATTATTTTACAATGGCATTGTATTTCTTAGGCTGAATCTTAGAGATACACGTAAGCTACCTACAAGTTAACTTATGGAAATAAAATGATAAGCATCTTTGTGAAGTGGTCACGGGGACCACAGCCTTTAAGAAAATCGCTGAATTAAATTCTAGCCTTAGATTTGGCAGAATTTTTAAAGCTCTTGATGGCACATGAAATTGTCAGTCTTTCCAACACTGTACATCTTTTCTTCATTTATCTGGGATGTCCTAAAATGGAAATTGGTATTGGCATTGTCAATTTTTATATTTCACAAATTTATTTTCAATATTCAGAGAAAGAAGCAACAAGGACCACGCCCACCCCGTTATCCTATTCCTGGTGATTATCCTCCCTGGAAAGATAGCCCACTTGTTGGGTCAACTTTGTGCTGAAGCTCTTAATCAAGTACCTCTTTCGATGGGACCCGGGAGCCTTTCCTCTTGTTCCACCACGTCTCCAGCATGGCTATAAAGCAGGACAGGACAATTCCAGCGGCCAGGATACAAAACACCCCTGCAAAGCTCTTTATGTCCAGGGCACCTCCTTTCTGCTTCGTATCCACTGAGGAGTACAGGGCACACTGGCCATTCTTTGGCCACCATTTGTGCTTTAGGATGTTCATGTCTCCATTCTGCTGAAGCTCCAGGATCCTTGGGGTAGAGAACACAGTCATGTGTCACTGCAGACATAGTTATTGCTTCGGTCCACCACACATCCATTTATAATCCTACCTCTAAAGGATGGTGGCTGTCAAGGGGAAATGAATGTATAGATTAGCCTGCAGAGGGAATGCCAGGGCACTGAAAATGTTATTGCTTTGATTTTATAGACAGGGTTGTGGCACTGGCTTTGTTTCCCCCTTCCATATCCTCCCTCGCTTGTTCTCCTCTTCCTTTCTTTCCTCCTCCTCCTCCTCCTCTTCTTCTTCTTCTTCGGTTTTATTTTATAATTCTATATATTCACCCTCCCCCCCCGCTTTGCTGCAATGTGTTTTTACAATTACATTTCAGAGGCACTGTTTTTATGTGGTTTCAAGCTGCTGCAGTTCTGTGTTCCCTCCCTACATGTCGAATGACGCTCTGGATCTTAATGTTTTTATGAAGAACGTTTTGCTGCTTAGAGCAAGATGCTGGCATAATGTTGGCCATCATATGCTACACACAAAGAAATTCAATTAAAAAGTCTTCTATTATTTAACATTGTGTGGGAGAAAGCCTTGGGACAAGTTTGAAGTTGATAAAATAGATCATTTTTGGTTTTTCACCCAACTGATGTAGTTTCCCTTTTAATGCCAAAGGGGAAAATAATCTTACCTTGGAGAACAAGAAAAAAAGTTGACCAGAAGCTTTTAGAAGTAGTTACATTCAAATAAGAATTACCCTTCTTTGTCTGTCTTCTTTTTTCCCTGAGTCTGGGGCCGAGCTGCAAAGACTGCAGCTATTTTACAGTGTGATTTTCACAGAGGTTTTATTCTCACTTCCAAAAACTCTTTAGGCTTTACCTGAGACCTGTCTACCTCTGGTCCTCTTCCAGGTGTGCCCCCTCTCACAGGCTGAGAATGGTCAGGGCCAATGCCACAAGCTTGTCCAGAGTCTGCACTGTCCTCAGGAGTCCCTAGGATTTCCCACCCAAACAGTTCAGAGTGCTCCTCTGGGATCTGGGAAAGCTTGTCACCATATTTCCTCCTGGGGGGCAGATCTCATAACCACAAGGGCATCATGGATGTTTAGGGTGGTGCTTAGAGAATGCTCAGATGTACTAGCTCAGGAGTATACACCTTGGTGAGTGATCCTTCACTGTGCTAGACAGAGCTGGAGGTGCAAGAGAGGGGGCCAGGGAATGACTCCCTGGGCCGCCAGGTCTGTGCACTACTCCAAGCTAGTCACAAATTAGAAACTAAAACCTGGCCTTCTATGGGACTTGAAGGTATATTTGTCATGATAAGATAGAACATATTGTATCTAAGAGTTTTTAGCTCAATTAATATATTTTTTTAATTTATATTTTGTACATAATTAGTCTTAGGATATGTGGACCTATATTTGTATGCTTGCCTTGGGTCTTGGGTTCCTTGGGGAGAGACTGCTTAAAACTTTAGAGAGAATGATATTTATCCAGAATGAGTAAATTCTTGTTTGGTGGCGCATTACCTTTTTATCTGGTTCACATCATCCTAGTGCTGATAAGAATTAGCTAAAAGACCATGGTTAGGGGTAGGGTCAACATTCAACTCAACCTGAGTCAGTGGAGTAGGACCAGCCTTAAGGGCTATGAGGGAGAGTTGGTTTCACCATTCACCTTCGACTCTTCCCACAGTCTCAACCTCAGAGCCCTCAGCTGACACTGGAATGGACATTGAACTGGAGCTTCCCTCACAACTTGGATTTCTCCTTTTTTATGATATGGATCGGTCTAAAACTCTGTTGTTTCACAGTGTTGTTCAAGTAGCGCAATTAATTGAACTTACAAGGTGATTATGAATATTGATGGATTACACTTCACCCTTATTCCTGCCTCTTCTCAGACAAAGTCATTTGTATTTCCAGAATTTCTAAAAGTGTGTTCCATAAGACATTAGTACCTGGAGGGACTTCTGCAAGAAAAAGATCTTGTGGTCATTAACTTCAAGAAACACTTCCTCAGAAATTTATAAGAAAGTCGTGTATTACAGGCTCTGAGAAGACCTATAGAAAATAAAACTTGTATGATTTTGTTTAATTTAGCATTTCCCAAAGTTATCTGACTTTCCTTCTTCTTTCTTTTTTTCCTCCCCTTAAATATATATTCATAATTCATGGAGCTGGAGTTTTCAGGAATACACCTGAGAAAGAGTATCTCTCTGGAGCAGGGGGCTGACTCAGTCATTAGAACATGCGATTCTTGATCTCAGGGTCGAAAATTCGAGCCCCACACAGTGTGTAGAGCTCACTAAATAATTAAACAAACAAATAAATAAACAGTGCTTCCATCCAAAGGAACACCTACTTGTGGGAATTAGCAGCACTGTATTAGGTTTTACGTACATCTGTAATCTGTAATCACAGTTTCAAAGTTGCCTGCTTGGCCTGTCTGCAAATACATTCAAATGATGTTGGCAAGCCCATTAGTTATTTGCCTACTTAAAGGCACTGGATAATCAGAATACCATTGAATACCTTGAAGGGAAAATTTAGTCATCTCTAAAAAAATAATATTCTTGGGGTGCCTGGGTGGCTCAGTCAGTTAAGCATCTGCCTTCGGCTCAGGTCATGATCCTGGGGTCCTGGGATGGAGCCCCATGTTGGGTTTCCTGCTGGGTGGGGCATCTGCTTCTCCTTCTCCCCCACAAGAGAGCTTGTGCTCTCTCTCTTGCTTTCTCTCTCAAATAAATAATAAATAAATAAATAAATAAATAAATAAAATCTTGACAAAAATAATATTCTCAAATTTGAGATTATAAGTATATGTAGAAATAAAAGGAAACTATAGCAGCATTTGCTTAATGAGAACATATATAGGCACAAAATGAGCACCGAGTTTCCTGGCCTTCCTCCTGCTCCCCCACACTATATTGGTCAATGTCTGTAGAAGTGGAAGGGTTTCCCTTCACAGCACTTATCATCATTTATAATAATTTGTGGTTCTTTGATTAATGTCTGTTCCCCTTTCTGGAATGTGTACTCCCCATCTTCCATGCTGCTTAGCACAGAGCAGGCAAGTATTTATTGATTGAATATGCTCAACAGTTTTTGGCAAATGGATGTTGCCCTCAGATTCTACTTTTTTTCTTATCATTGATGCGATTTTCTGACTTGTTCCATTCCTTCCTTCATCTATCCATTCGATAAATACTTAAAGAGTGGTCTCATGTCACGTATTTCTCTGGGGACAAGATTTATGTTAAACCACAACTGCACATTCAGCCAAAATGGCCTGAGCAACACTGTGATATTGTTTCTTTTTAATGCCATCATGTTAATTTATTCTTTCCTTCATTTGCATATTCATTCAGGAACCAGTGATTGACTACTCTTTTTCCTTAGTAGTATCTGGTATCACAACAAGTCATTATTTCTACATCTGAAAAATAAGTTGGTTTTAAAAGTGATCATTGTGGTATATACATTCATACTCTATATGACATCCATTTTGATGCTAAAGGAGTAAAGGGCCTTGCATCCAAAGAATTTGTTTAATCGTAGATCTTTTAGGTTCAGCAGGCTGGGTGGTAGGAGTTACCATGGGGAAAGAGTGAGCAGACTTCTCTACTTGTCTTCACACTACAAAGATCCTTTTATGTCTGGTCGATCTCAGGGAGCACAGATAGTAAGGGCATTGCACAGACACTCCATTTTTCAGGACAGACAGAACAGCTAGACCATAGGATCCCTCAGTCAAGCTCTGAATAGCCCACAACAGGTTCTAGGAATATAGGTTGGATGGAATAGAGGCGTTGGAAGGGAATGAAAGTGTTTTCTGAGCTCAGATTTCTGCCATAAATTTTTGCTACAGAATCTAATGCAACTGGAAATTCCATGGGATAAGTGTCACTACCCCTTCCACTTCGTTACTCAACAAAAAACCTATCTAAGTATTAGATAAAGAAAGCTTAGCAGGATCGGATGCACTGCCTTCAAGAAAAATTGAGTGAGTCCTTATAATAAATGAGGATATATGTATCTTTTTCAAATATTCAGGAATATTTAGCATCTTTAAATGAAACTTGGGTCACACCTAAAGGAAAGTTTTTAATTATGAGCAGCACTGATGTGTGTGTGTGTGCGTATGTGTATAACATTGCCAAGAATCTAGTCACGCAGTTCTTGGTGTGTGCAGATTTTTAGTTCCATAGAATGGCTTTGCTGTATTCACAATTTCCACAAGATGGCAGACTCTGCTCACAGAGAGCAGCGTGTTCCTGCCTTTATAGGTAACTGGTGGGTTTGAAAGGTGTCAAGTATGAGCTTCTTAGTGATGTAAACAATTAATCTATTAGAAAGAAGATTGGACATTAGGTCATGATGAACAACTGGATGATTAAAAACCTCTTGTTGGAATGTAGTCAGAAAAATTCCTGCTATTTTTACTCCAGAGGGATGAGAGCAAAGCTTAGCATTTTGAGAGTTGTCCCGGTGAAAATTCATGAAGCAATAAACAAAAGCATCTCGCTCATTACTTGGCACTTAGTAGGCTGTGACAACTCAAAAGCTAGAATTATTATTACCAGCCTGTGTGACAACCATTCTTTTTTTGAACCTGTTAAGGTACATATTTCTTGATGGGGAGTTATATTCCCAGATGAATCCGTGAGTGATTGATTCACTGACAAGAACATTGCATTTCCTTCTTTTGTCCAAAAGTATTAAAACATTTGTCATCCCATTGAGCAGAAAAACCTTAGCAGTCCATAAAACCTAGCTCCAACTTGAAAATGGCTAATAGATCAATTCTGCATGTATTGAATTCTTTATTGATATAAATGAGCAGATTTCAGGGGAAGTGAGTGGGGGAAGCAGAAGATCCTTCCTTCACATTCAAATAAAAATACTCAACAAGGTTGAGGTGTTCCTCTTGAAAGGCTTTTTACTTACTTTGAAGATAAAACAGTGTCATTCATGTGTGAGAATTGTGCTAATTATTGATCACTTACCATTCTTAATCACTGCTCTAGAAATTGATTTTCAATTTAATTTATTTATAACAAAACAGGTTGCTGAAGGAGGAACGCAGATTTCTGATCCCACATAGGTTACTTTGAATTTTGCTTCTGAATACTAGAGCAGTATACAGATTCCTTTCTAATTTTCTTGCCTGTAGGTAAGTCCCTGAGGATCTGTAAAAAACGATACTGGTTCTCTGAGAAAAAGGACATCTGATTTTTTTTAGTTGTTTCTTCTGGGAACAAATTTAGAGGCAATCAGAGAGTTTCAGAACTCAAGTACAGGAATTTTTGTTTTCAGGGCATGAATGTAGGAGCTCCGGTGACTCTTTCTGCAATTGGAATTTTCTCCCCACATTCATAGAAGCAGAAACTACTAGAACGGAAATGACAGAAGACACCATCTATTCACTCCTCCCCTCCCCCCACTCATTCTATGGAGGAGAAACACAATCATTTAGAACAACAATTCCTCCAAATGATCACATTCAACACACAAAAAATAATTTATATACCACTCTAGGGTAGCCTGAGATGAAAGTCAGGGGGCTCCAGCCACCCCAGGCTCTGCCTTGGGTGTTGTTTGAGGGCTGAAGGGATCTATATTTTAGCAATATTCTAGTACATCATCTAACAGTTGGGAAGCTCTGTTGTAGAGACCAGATAACTTTTTTATGACTAACAGGGTAAGTTGTCGAGTTAGGGCTAGAATTCAGTTCTGTCTTCCAACACTTTTCTCTCTGTTAGCCTACATAGCCTCTAATACATAAGTATTCAGAGAAGAGCTCTCCCTTTAGTTTCAGAGATTTGTTAGACCCTGAGTAAAATTGTCATCAATAGGTTTCTTCTAAACCAAACAACGTGGGCAGTCCGAGTGGCTCAGTGGTTTAGTGCCACCTTTGGCCTAGGACGTGATCCTGGAGACCTGGGATCGAGTCCCACATCGGGCTTCCTGCATGGAGCCTGCTTCTCCCTCTGCCTGTGTCTCTGCCCCTCTCTCTGTGTCTCTCATGAACAACTAAATAAAATCTTTAAAAAAAATAAACCAAACAATGTAATTGTAGAGTGATTGCAAATTTATTCACATTATGGTTTGGATGTGCAAAGAAAATGTAGCTTTTCTCCATAACTTAATTGATCTTCTTCAGGAGAACTGAGCCTGCTGAGCAGTGGGAACAAAACTAAAATTAGTTCAATACGATTTAAAATTTAATCTGATCTAGTAATTTAACGTGACTCTAGCTTTAGCTCAAGAGTTACTCAATCCTTTGGATTCCTCCCCTTTTCCTTGCTCTTTTCCAAGATGGTGTCAGCATTTATGGAGGATGATATTATACCCCCTGTGTTGGAGGCTTGCTGGGCGGGAGCTGCTGGCTCCTTGCTGGTCCTTGAATTGGTTCTGGCAGTTCTCCTTTTATGTGGGATGGGCCTGGGTTCAGTCCTTTTTCAGATTCTGTCATTCTTTTTCTTTCTCAGCTCCTGCCATTTTTTTCATCCAGCCCCTGACTATTCATTAGCCTTCAGATACTATTTTGGTATCATCTTGTGACTCACTATGGTGGGCTCCAAAAGTGATCCTTGTGCTCTAACTTAGTACTCACACCACATGGGAGCAAGAGAGACCAAAAATAAAGATTGAACCCTTGTTTTTTCCTGACCGTGCAGCTCTGCCTTCCTACCAGAGGTCTTCTCTGCTGCTACATAGCCTGGTACGCCACAGAACTCCCCTCAGAGACCTTAATGGCAAGGGCAGTATCATGGCCTCTATCCTGGGTGTGCATTCCAGTCTAGCTAACACCCCTTTATTGTCCTCCCTCCACCTCCCACCTTCTGCCCCTAATGGAAACCTCTGACTAGAAAAGAGGCACAACTTTCCTTTTTTCTCCTGGATATCCTTCCTACACTCGAATCTTCAAACTTCTTGACCTGTCATGGTAGAAGGGAATTTTAGCGACATAATGACAGAAACCCTATGGTCTGAAACCTTCAGGCATTTCTTCAATCTGAAAGTCCTGAAGCACCTTGACACTAGAGGTTGGTGAGGATAAAAACATCATTTTAATAACTCAAAAACATTTATCTGATCTGTGACATGCTAATGAGTTAAATGTAGCCCAAATTAAAAAGATATTTAGGACAGAGTCTCGTTATTTATTAATGTTTAACATCTCTTAACATTGAGAAGGAAATTCAGGAGTAACTGAAAAAAAAGTATTTTTGACACACTGAGTGGATCTATTTTGGCCCAGAATTCCCACATTATTAAATTCACTTGCTGGGTTCTCACAAAAATTTCCTCTCCATGGTGACTGAGAAAGAATTAAAATTAGTGTGCACACAATTTTCAGAAAAACATCAGCTCAATAAGGTAGTTCATTCATTCATCATTTCTTTCATTTGGGCTTGGGAAATGTAGGTAAACTTAGTATTCGATTTAGTGCAGTGGCACTCTGGCTGGCATTTCTGATATCTACTTCAACATCAGAGTTGCAAAAACAAATCCTATCAACTTGCTGTGAATCAGGCACCAGTGGCTTTTTTTTTTTCTTGAGCAAAATGTCTTAATGATAGGTTAGTAGCACTAGATACAACAAATATTTATTGACAACACATAATACCTTGGTAATTCCAAATAACCTAAGAAAGAGTATTAGAAGCTATTTCCTTTGTTGAAATTGGACTTTTAAGTAATTCTTCCAGTTAGCCAAACCAGATGGCCATGGCTTCAACGTAGTCCACTAAGATTACCTAAGATCTCACAGAGATGAACTTATTCAAATAAGTTTATGAATACATTTTAGGCCAGAGGTTAATGAACATTTTTGTTAGGTGCCTGGTGGCTAATATTTTAGACTGTACGGAATGTAAGTTCTCTGCTGCCATTAGTCAACTCTGCCTTTGTAGTTACAAAAACAGGCCTGAACCAGATTTGGCCTACTGCTATAGCTGCTGGCCTGCTGCAGAGCCCCACAGCAAATAATTCTATGAAGTCAACAAGTTTCCGTTTCGCTGGCAAAGATAGTGAAGTTCAGAGGGCTTACATGACTTGGCTAAAGTCACATCATTAGAAAGCATCAGAGTTTGTTTTGAAACCAGAGAGTTTTGCCCTCATCCCTGTGCTTTTGACTGTGTGTTAATAACATAGAATAAGTAATATGTAGTAGTGCCTATTAATGTACATGTTCTTTAAAAGAATACAGAGTGATCGTGTATTGATTTTGTGTTTGACCACACTGAGAATGAATTTGAGATACACACCATATATTAACCATGGCAGTCTAATAGTTCAAGTGAATTTTGGATTTCCTTGTTGTTCTGATTATCCTGGAACGTACACCTGGACCTACACCCTGAGACCGGGACCACCCATATTCCAGAAGTGTGACTGCCTTAATTATTTGAGATCAGGTAGTAATTGTCTTCTGAGGTATTCGTGGAGTCATTTCCTAGGCAATGGAAGCTTTATCTTGAAATCAAAGGGATATGAATAAATATACTAAGAGAAATTTTAGGCAGTGATTATGATTTACTGAGAATAGGTAAGACAATCAGCTGAAGCAGAAAAGATGGGGTTTCTTTTAATCAAAAGATATAATAAGGATTTTTAATCATAAAAAAATTTTAATTAAAAAAAGGATTTTTAATCATGTGTGGCTAGAAGTACTATAAACTAACGAGAAGTTTGTTGGGGTTGGTAAAAAATTATTATGGACAATTTATGAGAATGACAGCATATTGGTACTGGAAGGGGTCTGGGAGATGAGATCATATTTGACTCCTGCCTAGGGGTTGAAGTGACCTGCTTGGCTCCCACTACAGGGCAGAATCAACAGAACTGGACTTATACATTTAGTTATTGTTGAAGACTGTTGTATGTCATAGACCTGCATAAAAAAGAGGTTTCCTGTATTACTTCAAGTCTGATATCTCACCTTTAAAATAAAAAATATAATTCAATAGCACCTTTAAGTGGTCAGATCTTCTTTTCTTATTAAGAAGACAGTATCCATGTCCTTATGTAGTAAGTAATGAATTCCTAAGATATCCATTTTTCTGTGTATGGGAAATAAACTATAAACTTTCTCCAGACAATTTTCCAAAGGAATAGCAAAAGTAAATGCATGCATAATGCTGCAAAGCTTATGGAACACTTATCAAAAACACTGCATATCATTTGGTTTACTTCTTAAAATAACCTTATGAGGGAGGAATTCTACTGATTGGTTGGTTGATTGATTGCACCCCCCCCGCCCCCCAGTCCTTATTCCTGTAAAAGGCTTTAAGAAGGTTGATGTTATTAAATTCTCATTTTAAAGCTGAGGAGATTGAGGCTAAGAGGTGAAGAAAATTTCCCAAGGCCACGACGCTGGTAATTGATCCAGCCAGCTCTCAAACCAAGGTCTTCTGGCTTTCGCATTTTTTTTTTTTTTGAATACACTGTCAAGATCTTTATTATACCTAAAAAACCCCACTAGAAATGGAAGCTGCCTCTTCAGTTCCTGCTGCTTTATTAACTGAGGATTTGACTACTCAAGATCCTTGGCTAACACATATTCCATTGTATCCATTTACAAACATTACACTTTGTGTAACACATCCTGATGCCTCCAGAGAGCCACATGAATATCGCATGAGTTCATTAATCTCTATGCGATTAGAATAAACGTCAGATGAATTCATTATCATGAGGCACTCAGGGGGCCTTGCCAATGTTATCAAAACAAGGCAGTGTGTTCAAAATAAGGAGGTGGTGTTTTGAAACCTTATCCTTACTCAGTGTAAGTTTCAATTCAAACTTCAATTGTGAAGTTTCAATCTATATGATGCAGACTTCCATAGTTATCCCAATGAAATCTTTCCTTAGTTTAAACAGTTGCTGATACAAGTATTTTTTTTAAGTAACACTGAACTATTTTGAAAAATGTGCTACACTTAAAACTATTTTTTAGGTTCAAATATTGATGAGATTATTGTTGGTTTCAAGAATCATCCTACTTTGTAGATATGCCATGCTTTGAAATTGAACCTGAAACCTGTACATGGTAGCCATTCAGATTGATCCTTCTAGGTTAGAGTCAGCCCCTTCCATCACAGGTCTTGCAATGCCTAAGGGGGCAAAATCAGCCTGGTTCACAGAGAAGCAATTGCTTGAAAAATCAAATTAGCAACATGATGGATCTCAAGACTTTGGTGACTAGTGAACTTTAATTATTATATATTTTATGTGTTTATGCTGGCAGTAAAAGTCAAGCACTCATTATAGAAATGGCAGACATGATCTTTCATAAAATGAGTGCCGGGCGGCAAATGAATAGATAATCAGGATAATGAAAGCAGGCCAGAAAGATGCTGGAGAGCTGAAAAGACCCCGATGATGGCTCCCACTGAGATGGAGGCGTAATTGCAATTGGAAAGAGAACACTTTTGGTGATCTTTTAAAATGTCAGCTTCATCCTTAAGCTCAGTGTGATATTTGGGTTATAGGGTAAAGGGGAAAAATTCTTTCCTTCTGCAGTGAGAAACTGGCAGTGACCATCTCTGCTTACAGTCACTCTTCAGGCAATACAAAATCTTCTTATGGAGACCTTTCAAATGCATGTTTATGAAGGAGGGTCATGAAGTCAAGCTTATTTTGCTTAGTGTGTTATACACATTTTATGAATATTTTAGTATCTTTGAGTCTGACAACTAAGCCTAAAAATAAGTGGGATCTTGAAGTGTGTGTTATGTATAAATGGATAAAGATTGTATAATGGATCTTTGGCACAGCGTTAGGAGAGAGAAGATTATAGAAAAGGAAACTTTTGAATGGACAAATATTCTCAGGAACATCTGCATAAACACTGAACTTTTTATAAGTTGACTAGCAGTTTATTTATTTTTATTTATTTTTTTTTAAAGAGCCAACAAAGAGCTTCCTTTTTTTTTTTTTAATCTTTATTTATTTATGATAGTCACAGAGAGAGAGAGAGAGGCGCAGAGACACAGGCAGAGGGAGAAGCAGGCTCCATGCACCGGGAGCCCGACGTGGGACTCGATCCCGGGTCTCCAGGATCGCGCCCTGGGCCAAAGGCAGGCGCCAAACCGCTGCGCCACCCAGGGATCCCGGATTAGCAGTTTAAATATGGAGAAGAAATTCATTATTCTAAGAGATGTTATAGTAGGATGTACACTATGATGAGAATTCTTTTATGATGCAAATACCTCCTGGCTTGGAGGAGATATATTAATACATGTTTTTAAAAATCCTCAGGGTATATCTGTCCACTCAAAATGGTGGACAAATTCAGTGTAATTAATTAAAATTCTTAGCCAAGAATTGGATCATTGATAATAATACAAGTACTACTTTAGGAAAATAATTTACTACACTTTACCCATATTTTCATAGATGGACAGTCTAAAGTATTTTAAAAAATCTTATTCTAACTTTTCAGGTGTTATATTTAGTATTATTCTGACTCTGTTGGAAAAGTGTTTCCAACTTTTCAATAAAGAGTGTTAAGATAGTAAACACAACCTAAACTTTCCTCCAAGTGACTAGACCCATACAAAAACAGAATCTGTTCATTTCAGACATTTTAAAAGAAAAAGTGAATTCAATTTTCTAACTTCTTGTTTTATGAACCTGAACATGCTATAATGTTTCTATAAATGGCAGGGGTGGGGGGGGGAGGAGGGCAAACTAGCTCTTGGACAATTATCTGTAATCGAGTTCATGTGTAATTCCACGGCAACGTGACCTTGTGTCCTGGAAGGGACCATGCAATGAAAGGCACTGTGCAAAAGGGTTCCCAAACCTTGGATTTGGAACAATGGACAGTTTAGGAACAGCGTTGTGGGCTGAGTCTCGTTACAGCTGCCTCATAATGAAACTCACCTAGCCAGAGACTTGATTGAGGACTTGTGGCCTCAGAACTGTAAGCCAAAGGCCCATTGTTTAGGCTTCCAGTGCATGGCATAGTGTGTTAGCAGCCCACAGAGACTCAAGACACATGGACTGAGAAATATAGGGCACAGCAGCAAGTGTCATGATTTGAGGATGGTTGTTATTTGCGAGTGACTTTCCTGTTCAGTACTTTTCCAATCCTGGAATTTTTCTTTTGACTTTCTTCTTTCTCCCTCTGGATCATGTTTGGGATAGAACTGGTTTAAGACTCTGAACCGGTATAATTTATGTTTCTTCTTCTCCCTATCAGTATTTAGGGTGTTTTTAAAAACTAGGATATGTACAAATATAAAATCTTTGTTTTTAAGATACCACTTTATAATTTGCAAGGCATTTTATTGTCATTGTCTCACTTTTGTTACACAGTCCACCTATTAAACAAATAATCCTCTACTCTATCATTTACTTTAATAAGCAAAGTCTTCATTTAGAAACTTCATGAACTTAACTCCTGTGATGTGAAATTTCTATATTTGGATGTCACAGCCAGATAAAAAGACATTTGCTAATAAAAACTAATTACGCAAACAAGAATGTGGGAGAGATATTTAAACTACTTAAGAAATAAAATCGTTTTCAAGTACTTCACATATGATAACCTGATATGATAAACTACTGAAAGTAAATTGATAACAAATCATTCTTTAACAAGAGATCTCTGAAACCTTTATTTTGAATGCTGAGAGTTAGCTTTACTTTCATTGGTTAGAGCCAATCTTCATTAAAAGTGTAATATTGTCGGGCAGCCCAGGTTGCTCAGTGGTTTAGCACCGCCTTCAGTCCAAGGCATGGTCCAGGAGACCCAGGATCGAGTCCCATGTCAGGCTCCCTTCATGGAGCTTGCTTCTCCCTCTGCCTGTGTCTCTGCCTCTCTCTCTCTGTGTCTCTATGAATAAATAAATAAAATCTTAAAAAAAAAGTGTAATATTTTCAGGTGCATAGCCTTAGTTTTTAGGCTAATAATAAACATCCACTCTTTGGGCATATGTTAATCAGTAGGACCATAAATTCTGAATAGAATACCTGGGTTCCATAAGTAGTTAAAAGAGTAAGTCTCACTTGGAATAGAAATATTGGCTGTCTTTTTTTTTTATGAGGCAGCAGACTGAGGTACTCTGACATAAATGGTTACTTATAAAAAATTACATAATGTGGTATAAAGTAGCAGCGAGATTTCTCTAATTCCATGCAGAAAGATAATTGATGTGTTACTGCTGTACTTCACAATTTAGTTTTCCCACGCATGGGAGATATGCTGGGAATTAGTCTATTCCATCTTCTTAATGAGACTTATCTATTACCTCAGATAATGTATCTATTTTCTTCAACCAGCAGGACTAACTGCTTACTGGAGTGAAGTTTTCAGCAATTATTAGAAAGAAAATTTACCAATAGATATAAAGGGAATAGACTGTCTTTCCATGTATCTCTGTGTCAAGATAAAATGAAATGGCATGGATGTGCTGTTACGAAGGGGATGGTGACTCCCATAATTCCTGTGTGAGCTCATGGGAGCTGTTTGCAATTTTTCCATGATAATAGCAAGAGCTATATGCACGGCAGTGTTTACTTACTTGATGATGTTATGGGAGGCTTCAATAACTCAGAGAAGAGGCTTGATAAAAATTGAGTGCCATTCAGTTCTGATAACGATTGTCAGAGGGACTGCGTGGCTAGTTTCTTTATTCAGAAACATGTCTGATGATATCATATATGGATATGTACGAAATGGAGGCATTTGCAAAGCCAGGTATTTTTCTATTTTATTCCAAACTTGACAAAATCAGCCTTTCAGACCGATTTGAAATCTTGGTGAATTAGAAGTAAAAGTAACCTACTTAAGTGGGGACCTGAAATATTTATAAGAGCCTTGATGAATAATTGTGGGAGTGCAGTTTACCGATGTTCAGGTAGAGAGTTAAATTTTTCAGTAATTACGTTGTTCAGAATGTTGGTAAATTGTGAAGAATCTTTACCTTGTATATGGTGGTAAATGATAGTGGATACTGTGTCTATTTGTTTCAGATGAGTAAAAAGGATAAAACCCTCTGATTAAAAGTATCACTGAAGTAAAACTCAAGCTATATAGATCACTGCAAGTGATGGCATTCCATATACAATAAATATGCATACTACCATAGCAACAAGGGCAATGTGAGAAATAGATCCACTTTGTAGCAAGAGTAACATTACCTGTGTTAGCTTACTTTCTAGGAGAAGAGACTACACTCTATGAGACTAAAGTGAAGTGTTATTCCTGTAGTTGTAATAAAGAAAAAAGGACTTATGCTTTTATCCAGTTTTTGCAATGAGGCATGACCTGCAACATGAATCAGAGGAAATTAAAACATAAGGATTGCTTCTAGATTCCTTGTTGCATTGAGCATCGTTATTTCTCAGTGAGTCTCAAGGATGGTCCACAGTGCTCTGGAGATCCCCCAGGATCCTTCATATATAAGAATTGGTCTAAGATGCATGAACAAGATAAGCTGGTATTGGGGTGAGCATCTCTGGTGGAGTGTGCAAGAAAGAGGAAAGAGAGTATTATTGCTTAATGTCACTAATCGTAGCCTGAACTCATTGGACAGAGTTCCTAAGTTTCTGATTTTTGAATGTTTTAACATTTGGATTCCATTATCCTTCAGTTCTGGGTAATGGTTGCCTGGAGCCATGCAGATGAGAAGTATGGCAAACAGTGTCCATGGAGATTATATCTAATAATTGATGACAGGGCCCATTAAGTCCTAGTACCGCCTCCTCCCCCAGAAGAATCAGTGGCAACTATTCAGTTTCTCTTCCATCATTTTCTCCTACCCTATGTTAGTCTTATCACTTTCACTTATGATGAATCAGGATATGATCCACAGAGATAACTGAGGATACAAAGGGTAAAAATGTACAAATCCAATATACCAGGTGTTTTAGTGAGCAAAAAATAGATGAAAAGAATTCTGCTCACAAAACTATTTGCAAGTATGCAGGTGGATGGAAGGCATAATAAATGGTGATCAAAGAGAAGTCAATGAATGACAGTGAGGTACAGATAAGGGTTTAGGAAATGTGAAAGAGGGGAAATAATTTAAGGATTGAAGTTTTTGGAAGAGGAGACTGTAGCAGTTAAGAATATGAATACAGAGTTAGATCAACTTGGGTGGAATCCTCATTTCCTTACTTCCTGAGTATGTAGTGGTAAAGTAACATGACATCTCTGAGCTTCATTTTTTCTAATCCATGAAATGAAATAATACTGATTTCAAACTGTAGTGTGCATTCAACGTGCTTAGCATGACATTAAGTTCTCAATACCAGGCAGCTATTATTATAATCATTATAAAGACTAATGTGGTGCATTCATGATGAGAGAGTAGAGTTCATTTGCTTACAGGGTTCCAATTTCTCTTTTCAGAACTGAACATTGACATAGACAATGGCTAAGTCGAAGCCCATAGTCCTGCTTAAGGCCAAATGTCCGATCTGAAGAGTTTAGCCAAGAAAATAAATAGAGTGTTAGAGTGTGAAGTATTGAGATGGTGGGTGAGGAAGCAGGCAGCTGTGAAAAGTCTAGGAAAACAGCATGAAGCTTTTAGGAGGCCAAGCCAGGGGCCATAAGCCTTATGAAGATAGCAGGACAGCCTCAATTTCAGTGCCATCATTTACTATCTTCTTAACCATGACCTCTCACTGACCTGGGTTTTGTTTGAGGGACAGAATACAATTCGGGGTGAGGACATGACATTTCGATAGAGCTAGCTCCTTCTCCAGATTTCTTGTCAAGTTGAGACTGAGGAGGCCACTGAAGGACCTGTCACAGTACAGCAAATTCACAGCTGCCCAGGAAGCAACACAGTCAATCACTGTCCTTCCCATGAAGGCTGCAATCAATAATGCCACAGGAGCACTTCCCCCCCTAAGAACCAATAACTGCCTGGAACTGTGGGAGACCCATTACAACCCTGAGAATGTGATGTGGAAAAATGAGACAAATAAAATAGTTTACTCACCAAAAAGAAAAATACAAGAAAGGCAACACCAGCATACGTTTAATTATGAAACCTAACTCTCACCCTAGGGGAGTTCATGGATTCAGCAGCTAGCCACAGATGGACCTAGAGCACAATGGGTAGATTTGTTGTTATTTATGAGAATCTGACTCCTAGAGGTTTCATGAGATCAAATTTTAAATTCTGTACTGGGCCGAAGAAAGGTTGTCAGATGATAGTGAGAATTTACATTACTTTTGTTGTGAATAATATTAAAAATTTACCTGTATTGATAGGATCAGTGCATTTTCATTTATATGAGCTTTTGGGGACTTGAGAATGACCCTAACTCAGGTATAAACTGGACGTGGAAATTCCAGTAAGGAATATTGATTGCAGCATAATGGACCCTCGGTTTAATCAACCTCTAGTTTATCCCTGTAACACATCGCCATGGCAACTCTCCCAATATTCTCTACATTTTCCAAACCCTGACCTGAGCTTCCACCTGTCTCATTCTTAGCAGAGGATCTTATTTCCTACTTTATTGAGAAGATTAAGTCACTGGGTAGAAGCTCCCTTATGTTTCTAAAATGACATTACTCTCTCTTCTTTCCTCATTCTTAACAAAAAGAGTGCCTACTTCAGGTCAAAATTAGCTTTTAACAGAAAGCCTTTATCCTCAACTATAAGTAACTATTCTAGGATTTCCTCACTTGAATGATCATCAGAATCACTTGCATTTCCTTGACTACAAACCAGAGATTCTGACTTACTAGTGCAGAATCCTTACCTCAGGGGATTCTAGTTAATAATCAAGCTAGTTTGGTGAATCTATGGATTTATCTATCTTTAAGCACTCTCCAGAAGTTTGCTGATAATTTTCTAATGGCTGTTTTGTTCCTTCACCAAAGTGATCTGCTTGATCTCTTTAAAAGGATCATGAGCTTCTTAGGTCAAGTAATGGTGTCAGGGATCTTTGTGTGCTCTGCGGTACTTACCATAGTGGTTTGCACCTAGGGTGCAATGGATGCGCAGAGTGAAGGGCGAAGCTCAGGAAGGGAAACTAATACGTGTTCACCAGGAAGCAGTAGGCAGCAACAACACCTGATGTTTCCTTACATTTATTAAGCACCCATCTATCTCTTCATCTGCATTATTCACTTTGTGGTGATTGACTTAACGTCCTTCTCAAAACCACCCTATGACTTTACTGATTTTTATCTCCATTTTATATATTTAGAAACCCAGGACCAGGGAAGTGAAGTAGTTGTGTAAGGTCATATGGCTAAAGAGTATTGTCTCTTGGTTTGTTTTGTTTTTGGCAGGGAGAGGGAGAATAAAAAGCCCCCACAAAGAGAGCATTGCAGAAACTCATTAGAGAAACATTACCTAGTTCTGTAGAAGGCGGGTGAGTTACTTTGGCAAAAGTGAACAAAGAAAATGTTATAAAGGAGGCAGGTATTTGAACTAAGGCTTTGAGATATCGAGCCAGGGTACACACCCCGTTTCAGGAGAAGGAATAGTACACATGGAAGCAAGGTGGTGGTAGGATAGAAACTTCAGGTGGTCATGGCCTCTGGTCCCTTCATCAGTTGAAGGATGCTCAGTGCCACTAACTCTTCCTTTTTTAAAATTTTTTTTTATTGGAGTTCAATTTGCCAACATATAGCATAACACTCAGTGCACTAACTCTTCTTTATGCATAAACTCAGTTCCAAGAATGAGAAGAAAAGAGAGATGATTGACGGATGGCTCTATAAAGCATGGAAAGGAATTGTGATTGTTTTTCCATCAGTCATTGAATTTTCATTTTCCCCCTGGAAAAATCATTCTAACTGCACTTCTCCCTCCTTCCTAATCCATACCTTATTTTGCAAATGATCATTTCCCTTGTATCTTGCAACTCTGATTAGCTGTATTTTAATTCAACCTTCTAAAAGCCCTTGTATCACAGGAAACTGGTACATTTTGAACACCAAAATTTAAACTTACAAAATACAACAATTTGTCTGTCTCTGTTTCTGTCTCTGTCCTCTCTGTCTCTCTGTCTCTCTGTCTCTCTCTCTCTCTCTCTCTCTCTCTCACACACACACACACACACACACACAATAAAGAAAGAATAAAAGGTTGGTATCCTCATTCCCATCCAATTTACTTAACCTACTTAATAGAATGAAGAAAATAATCTGGACAATGGTAGTACTTTTTGTTGAGACCAAATCTGACTGTAACTGAAGTATACCTGTACCTATCCAATTGTTGCTCTGGTTTACTAAACATTTATGACTTGGCAAGAATTTTTGACAACTACAATAAAATATGAAGATGTAACACATTTATCACAATGATCTATGTTTTCCTTTGGGCCTTATCTCTAACATGAAAATAAAGAAAAAGCAAGAAAAGTAATTCAGTTCTCCTCCTGCCTTGAGCCCTTATCTCTGTCAGCCTCCACATCATGTTAGACCTTGCAAGTAGAATGGATCATTTGGCACACATTAAAATTATTTTGGGGGTTAAACATAATAGAAATGAAAAAACCGTAGGGCATTTTGATGGAAGTATTCTTGCTGTCTTATGTACCTGCCTTTAAACAAAATCTTAGTTCAGCTTTCTATAATCACTTAGCACCTTTAGGCATTTTTCTCACTGACAGAAGTGGCTTTAGACTCCAATTCAAAGAAAAGTCCCAACTAATTACTCCTGGCTTCCTCCAGACTCTCCAAGGAGTTACATGTATGATGCAGAGAGGTTCTTATTCCACAATTCTATTCTGCCTTTCGGTTTGTGGAGTCTTATGGGATCTTTCTGTGTGAAAAACCAAATGAATGAAAAACAAAAATCAAAAAAGCCCACCTTCTACTGGTGTTACTGCTCACAGGGGTAATTTACATATAGAAAAATCACACACAAATTAACTGTTGACCACACTTATAATTTATAGGGTTTTCAGAATGAATGTCCATGCTCCTTTATATGTATATCATTTACCAGGTTCTTCGATGACCACTTACTACTAGATACAGACCCACACGGAATCTCTATACTATGTCTCAACTCAAATTCAGAATACACTCAAACTTTTTTTTAGATGAAATTGTGATTAGTTTTATAGATCATTTTTTTCTTGATAGTAAATAATGTGTTTTTGTTTTTAATACTTTTTATACTTATAATCTCTCTAAACATTTATCAAAATTTCCTTGAGCTGTTAGACATCATATGCCCAAGGAAACCTACTGATCCAAAATCCAATATAGCCAAACAGTCTTTTCTTTTGAGTAGAAAACATCTTCTCTGCAGCCTAAAAAATAGTACTTACTTCATGGTGACCTGTGAGAATTAAGACATCCTAATTTTTTGAATGTCTTCAAGATGAATGATTTCAAATATCAGTGACTATTTAATGAATTTTGCACTTCATCACACAGCAAATTAACATTGATTATTATTATTCTATTTTTCCAAATGACTTAAACTATTTTACAAATAAGACTTCAGCAGTTTTATGTGCATATAAGGTGATTACTCTTCATAAAAAGAATAAAATGAAGTCAAAAGGTGATTACCCACTTTTTCCAAAGTGCCTTATATGGCATAACATTCATTCAGCAAATAATTATTGAGCAGCTACTATATGCCAGGCACTCAGCTGGTGCTGGAGAACAATGACAAGAAATAGGAGATGATCCTTGCTCTTACCAATCATTTAGTCCAGGGAGGCACATTGGCATTAACAAAATATACACATTAATGTAATATTACAGCTGAGAGAAGAGCTACACATGGAAGTTATTTGTAGAGTCTATAATAACAGTATTTGATTCATTCAGAAAATTACAGGGGTCAGAAAGAGGTATATATGCTTTAGAACTATTTTCCAACTCTTTAGAAATGAATTGCTTTTGTGGTAAAAGTAAATAAAGAATTGGAACAAAGAAGTTACTTACAGACAGGCATTTTTTTGACTTCCAATTAAATTATATGTGCTTTAAAACAATCTTTTCCAACTTTGTTTCAGTGGAGTAAAAGGGAAGAATGTGTTAATGATCAGTTTTAATGGATATCATGTCACAATTTTTTTTTTTTAAGTATTATGTACCTTTTGCTAGATGTAGTTTCAGATCAGACAAGAGACTCTTGTCTTCTAGGGTATGCATACATACATACAAACAATGTAGGAGTGAAAAATATTCTCTTCTTTCTTGTAAAAAAATCTGTGACTTTTTGTCACTACTTGCAGACACTTGCCTCATTAAAGACAATTATATTTCTTGGCGAATTTTCAAGTGAGAAACAGAATTGACCAATTAGATTAATTATAATGAACATAACCACGACCTATTAGTGCATTTAATGACTATATGAAACAAATGAAATAGCCTTCACTGTGCTACAGAAAAGGTCTGAAAATAAAGTTAGTTTAAAATGATGCATTGCAATATACTATATTGATTGGTTTAAATAGTGTTCACACTAAACATAAAACAAAATTGGCAGGACTACCAAAATGTTTTGGGTCTTTTTTTTTTTCCCCATTCAATATTTGGTACTTTTTCACATTTTGGTAGTCCTAGTGAGACCAAATCCAGGAGTGAAAACATGCCTTGGAATAATCATTCCTGAGAAAGACTGCAACTCAAATGTTCAACTGATGTTCAAGATTTTGTAGAAAACAATGTATATTGGCTTGTACTTGTGGGGAGAATTGACTATTCTGCTTTTGTGACTAGTATTTAACCAAGTCACCAGAGCAGCCCAGCTGGGTTCCATAAATAAAGTATGAAATAAAGCTTCTTATGCCATAGTATTGTGTGGCTGTGATAGTATTATGCTTTAAGAGCAGGGATTGATTGCACTTTTGTAGCTTTTTCCTTGCATAAGCACAAAGCACATTGTTTACACAATACATATTTGTTAAATGAGTACTTAGTAACTTCCCCTTTCCACCATAAAATCATTTTTGATTCATGAACTTGGGATATTGCTTGCCTTTTATTCTTTCTCAATTAAAAAATAGCTTTCAGAATATACCAAAGACCCACATTTTACATGAAGAAATTTCTGTTTTTTTGGCACAGAATCACCTGTTGCTCATTGTTACACAACGTGCCGTAGTTCTGTTTACCTTGGGGATTCTTTTACAGCTAATAGAATCAGACAACCAAATCCCTCCTGCAAACAGGGTGAAGCAAACCAGGGACCACTCCAACAAGTCCACTAACAATCATTGTTCAATTTTTTTTCTTTTGCTGAAACATAAACTAACTTTGTCTGCAACAACAACAACAAAGAAAAGAAAAAAAGAAAAACATATCATAACTAAAGCGATTGCAATTTTCATCTTCATTATACTTGACAATGTAATGGTTTTCATTTTTAAACAATACATTTAATTGGAACGTTAACCTGACTCCTTATTTAGCTTCTGAGTCAATGCTAAGAGAAAAAAAAAAAAGAAAGAAAACAAAAAGAAAAAGAAAGCTCATATTGACTTAGCCCATGTTTTGCAATGTTATTTTTTATTTTTTAAGGTTTTTTTTTAAATTTATTTATTCATAGAGACACAGAGAGAAAGGCAGAGACACACAGGCAGAGGGAGAAGCAGGCACCATGCGGAGAGCCTGAGGTGGGACTCGATCCAAGGTCTCCAAGATCACGCCCTAGGCTGCAGGCGGCGCTAAACCGCTGCGCCACCGGGGCTGCCCTTTTGCACTGTTTAAGTTCAAGTGCAAATGTAAAGAGAAGTCCATTTCCCAAGCTTCCTAACTCTGGTTTCCACTCATAGAAGTATCTGCTATTGGGCTTAAGGGCCTTCTCACTGTCCTTTGGTAATCTTAACTCCAAAAGAAATTCCTCATGCTCACTGACATGAAAAATTTTGTATATTTTTAAAATGTGTATCAGCTTCTGCTCTGCAATCTATTTTGTTAAACCTAGAAAATTAGAAATCTGTGATGAGGGAGATATTAACCAGGAGACCACATTCTTCCTTTATTGACTTGACTTCTATCTTTTTTCCTAAGTCTTCTAAAATCTGCTGTGATTTTGCAAAACAGCTATACTTCCAAGTAAAAGTTATTGTAGCTTAGAGTTACTGAACACTTCCTATGAATCCAATGCTGAGGGCTTTGCACACATGATTTTATTTCATCCTCAGATGACCCAATAAGAAAGCCACTAATAATATATCCATTTTATAGATGAAGGGACTGAAGCTAAGAGAAGTTATGATGTTCATCACTCCATGAGGGCAGGATTTGCAGTCTTGCTTGTTGACAGTGCCTACAATAGTGCTTTGGCACCTACAGGGCACGTTGAGTGCTCCAAAGCACTCAGTATATATTCACAGACTAGATGAGTGAATGAATTAGTAGTTAGGATATATATGGGGAAAATTCAGGAAGATTCTAAGTGATTAAATTGATAATGATAAAATATGGAGGATCATAAATGATAGTTTTAAAAATAAAAAATAAGAGTAGTAACAAAGAATGCCAGATAGAGACAATTAACACATTTCTTAATCAGTAGTTGTTTTTGATGTGACTACTCATCAGAATCACTTGGGGATCATCTTTTTAAAAAGTGGGATACATTTATGCTATCAGAAAAAACTATAAAAAGAAATATATAAATTAAAAAGTAAAAGTCCCACATTTCCTTGTTCTTCCTCTTTCCCAAGCATATTTCTCAGATTTGCCCACTATCAACAGTTCAACAGTTCCACACCCACATGTGAATATATACTTATTTTTCATGAAAAAGAACACATCATAAAACTGTTGTATGATTTGAGTATTTTTTTAGTTATTTTGATTTTTTTTAATTTAAAATATGCTATGGATATCTGTCATTATGAACATTACATTCAACTGTATGGACACACCATCATTTCTTTAAATTGTCTCCTACTGATGGACATCTAAATTTTTTTTTAATATAACAAAACTGCAGTAAAAATCCGTGTATGTATATCTTTCTACACTTGTTCAAGTATATTGGCAGGATAAATTTCTAGAAGCAAAGTTACCAGGTCTAAGGGTAAAATGTTAATACCCATTGCCAACCTCTTCCAAAAAAGTTGTAGAAATTTACTTGGAGAGGTTTTACAAAATATAGTCTCCTGGGCCTCTATCTTTTTTTTTTTTTTTTTAAGATTTTATTTATTCATGAGAGACACAGAGAGAGAGAGAGGCAGAAACATAGGCAGAGGAAGAAGCAGGCTCCATGCAGGGAGCCTGATGTGGGACTTGATTCTGGGTCTCCAGGATCACACCCTGGGCTGAAGGCGGCGCTAAACCGCTGAGCCACCGGGGCTGCCCTGGGCCTCTATGTCCACTGAATCAGAACCTTGGTAAGTAGAGCCTGAGAATCTCTCTACACATTTTAAGGCTTTCCAGGTGAAAACAGTCAAGTGTGAGAACCATCAAGTTCATTCTTTTTTTTTTTGAGGGGGTAGGTTTGGTTGAGAAATGGAACTAAAATCAGCCTTATCATAATAGATGTAGTTTGTTGAAATGATGCAATCACTCAATTATCAACAAGCAGATATGAATGATAATTTTCATTGCTTTCAAATACACTATCTTAATTCAGTCTTATAATTACTCCTTTCTAGTAAGTAGAAGAGAAGAGAAAAATGAACTGAAGTCTAGAAACTTAAGACAATTCAAATAAAAAAATGATAAAACCAAGATTGGAATTCAGGTCCTTAAACTTTAAATCTTCTTTTCCCCCATGTCCTCTCCCATTATACTTTATAGAAAAGTGGATTATCACTGTATTGTTCTATCCTATTAGATACATGTGTAATTCTGTGGGAAATGTGATTTTAGATTTTAAGAAGAAAGTTCAAGTAACATTTGGGTTGTGTCTTGCAGTTTATAGAAGACAATTAGACAACCAGTTGTCTGATGGTAACAAAAGTAATCAACATCTGTATTTAAACACTTAGTCTCAAAAGATCTGAGGTTGGGACTATATCAACTTCAGTGCCCAGATTGGCCCTGATAATATCTCTAAGTCTTTTTTCTTTCCCTTTTTTAAAAAACTTTTTAAAAAGTTATCTCCACACCCAATGTGGGGCTCAACCCTACACCTGGGAGATCAAGAGTCATGCTCTACTGACTAAGCCAGCCATGTGTTCCTCTAAGACTTTTTCTTAAAGATAAATGATTGGGACCATAGAAGTAGCCAAAGAAAGTGGCTGCTCTATGTGGATTAGAAAACTAACCAGAATGCACAGAATGAGGGGGCCACTTCCCCATAGCTCCCCAAGGTTCTGCCTTGGAGCTTATTGGAAGGTGGGGCTGCTGTCTTGGGCTCAAAGTATCTCTTTCAACAAAACTTCGATCAAGAATAACTTAAAACTTACTTTCAAGAAAATTCCTGCCTGAATAAAGAGTAGAATGACATTTTTGTGAAGGTGAATTTTATACAGTTATTATTACTCTTAAATGAAATAATGAATATGAGAAAGGCCCTTATTACTAGCATTTATAATGAGCTTAGAATTAGGAAAGTAATCAGGTCAACCTGAGCCGAGATCCAGGCTTGCAGATGGGCAGAAGAGGAAGGAACTAATGTTTGTTAAACCCTTGGAATTTATTAGGCATTATATCAGACTGTTTGAGGTTCTTGACTAGGGCTAGGCTACGAGAAGGAGATAAACAGAGTTCAATCATACTAGTGTGTTAAATGCAAACATATAGAGTGACAGTAAATGCGTTTGTGCAGAGGAAGCATCATGGGCAATAAAAAAAACTCTCGATCTTAATAAAAATTGTGAACTAGCCGAAGTTTTTACAGGCCTTACACTAGAAGCCTGTGCCTCTTCCCCCTCCATCATCCTCTGAGGCCAGTCTCTAGTTCCTTGATTGATCCAGGCTCAGAACCTATTACTGGTTGCTCTCCTTTAGGAAAATATACCCAACCTTTATCTTCAGAGCAAAAGACTCAATTAAGTGCTTCCCAGTGGGAAGCACTTACTTTATCCTTATTACAACCTTTTTTAATTTTCAGCCTTCCTACTACATTTTTCTTCTTGTCTCTGACTACACGGTAGAGGTATCAGACCTTGGTCCTGGGTGCTTTTCTACTCTCTTCTTCTTCTATACTTTTCTTTCTAAATATCTCATTCATTCTTATAGCTTTCAGTACCGTGTGCATGTCAATAAATCCCAAATTTATGTTACCTGTACTGATTGCTTCTCTTAGCACTAACTTCCCATTGGACTCTCCACATCATGTCTTCAGTCTAAATATATTTGCTTTTATGCTCTAATTGGACACATATGCAAGTTGTCCCCTTCACCTTAAACAGTCTCCTTTGATCCAATTGCTTCATCCAGAAGCCCAAAGTCATCCTTTACTTCTTCCATCTCCACATTCTATATGTCATTAATCTATTAGGCTTAAATATATTCAGCATCTATTAAATCTGCCCCTGTGTATACTTAAAATCTGTACACTTTTTGCATCTCGACAGCCATTGCCTGGATCAATCCATTATCAATTCCTGCCTGTATCATCATGTTAGCTTTGCATCTGGTCTAAAAGTTTCCATTATCTCCTCTCCAATTTGCTCCTCACACAAAATCCTGAGAGCTCTTTACAAGTCTAAATCTTATCATGTTGTTTCATGCTTATATCCCTTATGTGACATCACACTGCACTTGTATAAAATATAAAATCTTTGATATGACCAACAAGCTTCTGCAATCTGACCTTCTTTCCTACCAAGTAGCCTTACTCCTCACTGCTCCCCAACTGACTTTCTACACTCTAATTACACTGATGTAGAGGTTTGAATTTTACACTCTCTTTCCAAAGGCTTAGGGCATGCTATTTTCTCTGTGTATAATGTTATCTCCATTCTGCTTGGCTTTTATCTACCAATCTTTAAGATTTCAGCTCAAGGCACTTCTCTTAAAGCTTCCACCTGGAATTGACACACTTCAGTCTGTTCATGTTTTTGGCCAAAGCAAGTCATAAACTCAGGCTACTTGGGTTTAACAGGACTGAAATGTGTAATCTTCCATCAAGGATTTGAACTGAATATTGGTGAATATTAATACAGTCTACAACAATTAACTGCAAGAAGACTATGAAGATGAGTGAATATGTCAAATCTCTTTGGTTTTTATTGGAATTGTATCAACTAAGCGTGGGAAACATTAGTGGTTTCACGTTGATGAGAAACTTGACTCTGTATATGTAATTTCAATACATAAAAATAAGAACTAAATTAAGTATAACTGGATAAATTCAGTTTTCTTGAGAGGTAAGGTCTTTCAAAACAAAGGCCAATGGGGTGGGGGAAACATTAATACAAGTGATTTTGCAGGGTGAAATACACTGCACTAAATAATAGGAAACGTTTAATTAATGTTTAATATGCTAATGGAAATTCAAACATTTTACCTGGTGACCTGCTGATGATAATGCCATTTGTATTTTTGTCTAAATCAAATCTAGTGGTGGAGGTTTAAGATGTAGAAGGTAGAGTTATAACATACCATTCTGTCCCCTATATCTATATATATGTGGAAAAATATGTATCCTGAAGGTTACAGAAAGTATTTTTCTCAAAATCTTTGGTATCTTAAAAAATTCTTTGCAGAAATTTGCAGACAGATAACGCCAAAAGTTTCCCATTTTACTTGGAAATAAAATTGTAGTTGAAACAGTATCACTATAAAGGGAAAAGGAAATAACATTTTTGAGCCTTTACTATGACCTCACATATAAAAGTCTCCAAATAACCCCAAGAAATCACATTATTAACTCCATTTTATAGCTAAGGATCATTAGGTGTTGAGTAATTAAGTATGTGCCTAAAGCCACACAAAATGGTAAATGGCAGGGTAAGGATATAACGCCAAATTTGTCTGACTCCAAAGCTCAATCCATTACCTCAATGATGATGATCTGATGGCTCTTTTAATTTCCTTAAATCAAAGTTCATCCACAGTCTCTGTTTTGGTGCTTATTGATTTTTTTTTGAGCAATAATATGGCAATAATAAGGACCCAACATACAGGCTTACCATAAATACAATTTAAAAATTAGAGCTGTGCCTTCTCTTCAGGCTTTTATTTCTCTTAGATTTAGTATAAGTCTCCTAAACTACTATAAAAACCAAACAAATATCCTTTCTATTGTCAGAGAGGATCAGGTGAAAGGGGCGATAGAAATCCACTGTTATTTTAGAAGTCCCATTAGGCTATCTCAAATTTTGAGCAACTACCAATATAGCTTGAAGGAGCTATATTTAGCTATGGAGCTATATGCTTATATATATATATATGGAGCTATATATATGGAGCTATATTTACTTATGTTAGGCATAAGTAAACATAACTAACATAAGTAAATCAAACTGAAATTTGAGGTAGGTTAAATCCTGCCAAACACCACACAGAGGTAGCATAGTTAATGGAGATTAATGCATAGAATTCCTGGTTCGAAGTCTGGCAGTTGTGTGGCTCTGGACCAATAACTTCTTTTTGCCCTGATTCCCTCACCTGTAAGATGAAGATAATAATAGAATGAATCTGTTGGGGTGGTTACAAGGACTGTGAGTTAAAATTTATGGAATGCTTAGGGCAGTGCCTAGCACCAAAGTAAGTGTTATATTAATATATTATGTCTTGAAAAATAAGCAATGTTTCTGTGAGCCATGTTGACTGATTCATTCATACTTTAATGAGTATCTACTGTGTGCCAATCATTGTCATGTGTATGACACATGCTTGGCCAAAACAGGTAACTCCAGGATCCTCTTAGAAAGGTAATTTTTGGGAAGTATAATTGTAGTAATTAGCAAACATAGAATTTTCCTCTAGGCAACCAATGACTTTTATCTTTTTTTTTTTTTTTTAATAAAACAAGTATGACCTCAGCACCCAGGTTATACTAAATTGCAAATGATTTCGCTACTCTTTCTTTTTCCTATTCTTTGCTGTGTTTTGTTCTTTCCACACATAGTACACAGAATGCTAAGCATATGTCAGTGGATGGCATCATGAAAAATAACCAAAAAGAAAGACAGGTAAAGAAAAATTTATTGTTTTTCAATACTTAACTTGAGAACACAGCAACAAATTTTAAATTTTCACTATCGTGGTCATGTGGGTTGACCCATCCTAAACTTGTTTCTACTAAATGAGTTAATAGAAAGAAGGAAACATTATTTTATTGACCAGGCAATGACAACACTGCTTTGAAGAAAATGTGCTTACTTTCTCTATGGGAAACTATTGTTTAATGTCTTTTATATTTTAAATCATAATTTGAACTGGGAACATTTTCATCATTACATTGATTAATATAGGGAAAATTATATTTCCCAAAGAAGGAGTAATCAGTTTTTCTATATACTGTGGAGTCCTAGATAAGAAATAAAAAGACTTGAATAAATAGCAGGTGATTTTGTTTCTTCTTCCAACAGCAGATTTAGTTTTTAAATTAAAAAAGTTATATATGGAAAGTAAATTATTGGTTGTACATATATGACCTTCTGCAGGTTGTCTGAGCATTGGAGATTGAGATAATGCCCAAAAGGCAAAGATTCTATTTGAATCAGTAAGGCCCAAGACTACTGAAAAACAGGAGGAACACAGTGATTCCTTTGTGTGGTCAAAGGCGTACTTAGAGAAATGGTGGCTTTGTACACTGCTTCGATCTGCTTTGCTAGAGAACATTCTTTTTTCCTTGGTTTTCTTTTATTTTTTTCCTTCCCAACTCATCATTCAGGCTTTGCCTCTTACCCATTTGACAATGCTTGCTTGCAGTTGACAATGCATCTTGGACACAAGATGATAGATAGGAGTATTTCATGAACTCAGACTTTAGTAGTATTTCCAAGTTATATGCACGCTTGCATATTGTAGCATCATTGTACTTGAAGGACTACAGTGCAAAATGGATTCGTGGCAAAGGCATTTTTTTTTGTGTGTGTGTTTAGTGTTGCTTTTGTAGCCACACAAAATATTTTATTAAAAGCTTCAAATTTATTCTGGTTCTTTCCAAAGGATAAAAGTTTATTTGTGAGGAAAAAAATTAACGGTTTGCAATGATTTTTTGTTGTTGTTGTTGAACCTTTCTCTGAAGTTTGCCTTAAAAAAAGATTTAGAGGATACTTTTCCTGTAGAATATCCTGACATCTTTATTTGTTATACGATTTGTGTTTTCTTACTAGCCGGATACATTCCTATCACCTAGATTAAAAAAAATATCAGGTCCATAGTCTTTTGTATGGGTTGTCAGTGATGAGATTCTCCGAGTTCATTGCTCTGCTAAAATCTGGTGAGTCAGTTCAAAAAAGAAATATAATGTTTTGTGATTTCAAATTTAATTTTATGTGGAAGAGACTGAGGGATTTTTATGGTAGTGATTTTATGTAGATTATCAAATTTTATAACATTTGATTCGATTAAAGGAAACCAAAAACTCACCACTGACAATCTTGCAGTGTCTAGTGCAATTTGCTTTACCTTAGCAAGAAGCAAATAATTTTACACACTTTTAAAATTGGCCTAGAAAGTAGATGAGTAAATCAGGAATATGAACTGTATCTCATGGCTCAAGGAAAAGAAGAGAGTCAGGAATGGAGAATGGTAGGGGAAAAACCATTAATGAGTAATTTAGTTCCTTCTAGTTACAGAGCTGGATGTTGTCATAGTGTTAAGTCAACTATTCTTCCCAGCTCTTCCCTAAGGGAGAACTATTATTGGTCTAGTTTACAAATTAATGCCTTGAGATTAAGTTAGTTTGAGTAACTTGCTCCTTGTTTCTCAGCAGAAAGAAACAGCTCTGATGCAAATCTGAGAATCTTAACTTTAAGCCTATCCACATGATTAAAGGACTTTTATAGAGAGAAAATACGTTTGGGAAAAGTTTTTGAAAACCCCTAGAAATGATTTTGAGCCAAGTAAAATTTAAATGGTCATAATGATTAACAAGAATTAACTTTGCTGCTTGCTCTTTGGGTTGGGATATTCCCTCTCTTATGTCAGTCCTACATAAACTGAAAACCTCAGAGGGAGATGATTATTTACACTGATGAAATGTACATGTCAGTGTAGTAGGCATCAACAAATCCTGCCATTCATGGACATTTGATGTGGGACACTAATCTGTGGTTACATATTGATCAGTATTGATAGTTGAAGGAACATCACAAAGGAAAAAAAAGAAACCCTTCAAGCATGAATTCTTTGAGATATGGGGAAGATTCTTTCCATGAATATACATTTATAAATAGGTAGACAGGTAGGTAGGTGGATACATAGATATAAAGAGACAAACCTTTCTGAATGTCTGTTAATTCCTTAACAAGAATTTAAAGTAGAAAACATCCTCCTTTCTTTTAATAGGCAGGCTGCTCCAGAAGTAGGCACCTGGGGAGAATTTCTACATTTGGAACTAGTTTTGGTCTACCTTATAAACAAGAAAGCCAGAGCATCTTTGGGTGTCTGATAGCAGGGTTCAGGCAGGAATTCCTCTTGTTTTGGCACAGGTGGGCATGCATGCAAGGCAGGCTAAAGGACCCATGTGCTGATTCTGCACTGGGGTTCTTTCAAGGGTATACAGAAGAATATAAAAATGTCCATCTTATGGAAACAACATATAGCAGTATCTATACATAAATGCACATATAGCTGCATTGCCTACATGTGATCAATTATTCAGAAAGATAAATAGTATGAAATTGAAAACAAATGTTCTAGAAAACCCTCCTGGATGATGACAGTGGGTGGAGTAACTGCAATAAAAATTCTCAAAATTTTATGCAATAACTACATTGATTTCAGTTGCAAACTGAGTAAAAATATGCTATTAATGCTGCTAAGCCAACAGCATCCTTCTCCAATTTAGTGTTATGGTTTCTCCTTTATTTGTAATTTCCCTTCTACTTTCTCAATTTTTTTTCTTAAAGTCGCCCCACATGTGCACAACAAAGCAAATGTTTGCTTGGGATGTGTTGTTTTCTTAGCATCATTATGGAGAAAAGGTAAGAAAAGGACATTTGTACTGCAGCAGTGTGAGAAGCTGTCCTTTTCAAAAGCATTTTTGCAATGTGACCATTAGCTGCTGATGGAGTTGCCATGGTTATAAGAGGTCCACTGTGGGAGAAATCTTCATTTATTATCAGATTTTGACAGCAGCGGTCAGAATGCTTGATGTGGGGAAAAATAAGAACAACAACATAAAAGAGCCTTGGCCATTTTAGGCACACAAAGAGTTGAGTTATAACACTAAAAAAAATATTCAACGTTAAAGTCATGGGTGAGTTGAGTGCCAAGAAAAATCTTGCTTTTGAAATAAAATGTATTCCTGTAAACAGCAGAGGCAGAAAATGATAGGCTAGTAAAGAAGCAGGAAAGAAACTGCAGCAGGCATAAACCTACTGAGTTGAACCTGATTAAATGATTTCATGTAATGGTTTGCTTCTGTTGTGCTGCTTTCTTTTGCACTCTCTCTCACGCAAAAATCTGGGTGATCTAAGCTACAACTCTAGGTTAGTGAGCTTCCTGTGTCTTGGTACTTTAGTACAAGGAAAAGCCTTTGTACTGAACACACCTGAAAGCCCTGGAAATATTATCCTCACATAAAAAGAATAATAAATCCCATTACATGGGCCTCATGACTCTATGGATTCATATCCTGCACGTAAATTCTAGGATATGCATATTCGCAGGCTTCTTTGGTCTGAGAGCTATCGTAGGACTTTAATGTTTTTGCTTCTTTGGAGTAACAGCTGATTTCTCTTGATGATGGGTCAGTGCTTAGAACAAAAACACAGTGCGCCTCGAGTCTCAAAACACAAAACCCCAAACAAACGATAACCCACAAGTGTGTAATAGATCATACAGAATTTATTCCCAGTTGGGGCAGGAGGAGAGACCACATCCCTGCTGGGTTGCTATGCGGCCACGAGCCCGTGATGTTTCTGTCTGCTGCACAGAGGCAAAGCTTGCTTCTCAGAGGTGAACTGGCAGGGACAGGGACAAGGACGGCCGTGGCTCCAAGATAAAAGCTGGAAGATGCCCAGGAAGAGGGCTGGAGCAACGGAGGGGCACGGCGCTTCGGGCCGCGGAGGAGGTGAGCTCGCGGCCCTGAGCTGCGGCCCAGCTGAGCGCCCACGGCCACGGCCGCCTCGCGCTTCCTCCCGCCAGGCCTCGCCCTCAGGCGCCTGCGCGGCCCTGCCCTGCCCTGCTAGGGTCCCCAGTCCCCTTCTTCTAAAAGCGTCCTCCGTCTGCTTACAGACCCATTCTCGGAAGTTTCCCGCGGTTTCAAGGCGTTCAGGTCGCCAACGGCTGACCCGTGGGGACGTGGCCTCTCCCGCGGCCGGAAGCCTCTGCACAGACGGGGCGAGACCTGCTGTCTCTGCTCCCTTCCCTTGCGTTCGCTCACAACTCCTGCCACCCTGATTCTCATCGTCTGCGGGCGGCGGAGACCGCTCTCCTGGGGTCACTAATGATTTAATCCTGCACTGCACCAGTTTTCAGGTGTGACCTTCTTGGCCTCTTCTCCCTTGGCCCAGGTGCTGCCTCGCCCTCCCCATCTCCCGGCCCCCCAGGGAGCCATCGCTCTTGGAGCTGCTGCCTACATACGGTCAAGCCCACAACTAGTGTTTGTGACACCTCGTGGGGTAGGCATTGGTCAGGAAGCCGAGATTCAGAATTCAAGTAACCTGCTTCAGGAGTCTGGCCCCTGACACTGTGAGTGACTTTTCGGGACCAACATCAGCAAGTACCAACGCTTCCCCTCGCAGGCCCCACCGAGGAAAGCTGCTCTCCCCACACCAGACTCGGTGTGTGGCCAACATACCACAGTTGCGGAGGGGAGTTGCTGTCCAGGACTGTGGCCCCTCTGGCTGGCCACGTCCTTACCCGTTTTTTCGTTCTTAGCGGAGGTGCCCTCATTCTGGTCTTTTGTGGAGAACTTCCTCAGGCTTTTAGGGAATGGAGGGGAAGCTTTAAGGCATTTTTCCCTACTCAAACTCACCACTTTGTGCCTTTTCCACTCCTGGTCCTTTCCCCAGCATCCCGCAGCTTCATAAAAACTACAGTAGCCTTTCTTTTTTTTTTTTAATTTTTTTTTAATTTTTATTTATTTATGATAGTCACACAGAGAGAAAGAGAGAGAGGCAGAGACACAGGCAGAGGGAGAAGCAGGCTCCATGCACCGGGAGCCCGATGTGGGATTCGATCCTGGGTCTCCAGGATCGCGCCCTGGGCCAAAGGCAGGCGCCAAACCGCTGCGCCACCCAGGGATCCCTTTTTTTTTTTTAATTTTTTTTTAAATTTTTATTTATTTATGATAGTCACACAGAGAGAAAGAGAGAGAGGCAGAGACACAGATAGTAGCCTTTTATTTGTGGCTCTCTCAGCAGTAACTCGCCTGGAGCAACGTGTGCGCTGATCTATCTGATCCTTGACTGGTGTGCCATTCCATGTGGGAAAAATAGGAGGATGCCCAGGGTACAGGAGGAGAGAGTCATCTTTTCTCCACTTAAGCCTCTTTCTTATACAATTACTGTAAGATTTTAATGGCTCGGCTACTTGACTGTTACTTTCATTTTTGGCTTGTTGTCTCAACCAGCTCTTCCAACAACTAGCAGCTCGACTCTCTGCCACTCATTGAGCTCCTGTGCTCCTGTGATTCATCTGGTTCACACAGTAAGAGCTGGACCTGGGATTACAAATCAGCCTGTCGCCTAAAACAATCTGAGCTCTTAACCACTATTCAGACTGCACCATACTTCCTGAGAAAGTGTTTCTGAATTACTTCCATGGGCTCCACATCCCTTGTTCGTCTTCAGTCTTGTGCAATTTTACTCTTCCAAGGAAATTTAGTCTCTCCTATGAATTTCATCACCACTTGTAAGCTGTGACTCTTCCATCTTTAGTGCCAGCCCTAATCTCTCTTCTGAGCTCAGAATGATAATCTATCTATGAGATATATCCTCTTGGATGTTCCAGAGGCAAGTCATTCATCCATCCATCCATTCATTCTTTCTTTCACTCATTCATATATTTAATAAACATTTCTTGAGTACTTCCTATGTGCCAGGCTCTGTATTATGCTCTAGAGATACAAAGGTGAAAAAGATAGCACGGTCTGTGGGTCTCTGCTGTCCTTGAACTTGCTCACGTGTAGCAGTGGAGACAGATACTGAACACGAATATGTATGTATTGCGTACCAGGAATCAAAGCACAAGCTGTTATAGGGTATGTACAAAAGAAGCCCCTACCTTAGCTTTATGCTTTGGAAAATGCTTCTCTGAGAAAGCGATATTCATAGATGTTACCAGAAAGGGGTAGGGGAGGAGGAAAGAGTGTCCCAGGTAGCAGAAATTGTATTGAAGGAGAAAACACAGTTGTATTACAGAGATGGTGTGATTCTGGAAAGACTTGGAAATCCAGATGTCTTTTTCATTTATTTTCTAAACCCTAGCTTCAACGGATAGGTTTTTAGCCTTGTCTCATCCTGGATCTCTAGCTCATAACTCAGCTATATAATCTTTCCAAATTAATTATTATAAAGCCTTTGATACCTACAAAAGAATATGTACAACATGCATTTAAGTTAAAAAGCATAATATATAACGACCTGTGCTCCTACCACCTGATATAAAAATTATAGGTCATCAAAGCATGATTTCAGCTCTGTAAGGGAGGTTGGCTACTTCATCTGCATTCCTTCCCATTGCAGAGATGGTCTCTATGCTACCTCCAGAAGATGGCAATCAAGCATCTGCTTGAATGTTTTACCAATAGACATGGCTTCTTGGAAATAGCATGGGGGGTTTAAAGTCAGGGGGAATCTGTTCTTTCTCAATGTTATAGACTTTTGAGAACAAAGTGAATTTGGATGATAGCCAAACTTTCATAACACCGATGTTGGTCCTTTTATTTTATTTCATTTTTTAAAAGATTTTATGTATTTATTCATGAGAGACAGAGAGAGAGGCAGAGACATAGGCAGAGGGAGAAGCAGGCTCCTCACAGGGAGCCTGATGCGGGACTTGAGCCCAGAACCCCAGGATCACGCCCTGAGCCAAAGGCAGACACTCAACCATTGAGCCACCCAGGCGTTCCCCATTTTGGTCCTTTTAAAATATACCATGTCTTCCTTGTTCACCTTTCAACAGTAACTCCTTTTACTGACAGAACCTGTCTTTAACAAGATGGCTTATTCTAGTAGTGAGAATATTTATCTGTTGACAGAATGTCTTGGAAGTGGTGATAGTAGGTTTTGAAGAACAGACTCTTCCTTCAAAGAGACAGGTCATATCACAGACATTGTGAAGATATTTATAAAAAATGTCTTCAACTCTTATTGATACTTCGATCCATCCATCACCTACCTAACTTATAATTTTTTTGTTATTAATAGTCAGTCCCATTTGGCTATGGTAATTTTAAGAGCTACATGAATTATTTTGTTAGGTTCAGAAGTACCACCTCAGCTTGGGAAATGTATTGAGAAAGACTTCTGAAATATGTATTAACATGTTTAAGACTCAGTAAAGCTTAACTGCCATCAATCACTGAAAACAAAGTCTTGGGGTTTCTTGTAAGACTGCGTTGAATGATGGAGTATAATCATAATGATGAACTTTAAGAAATGGAGAATAATAAAGGACTTGAAGTTCGCTTTACTGGCAAATCTCAGGATGCAAACATTACATCCTGTGCTCACCCGGTAAATCCCACAGGAAGACAGTTCACTGGGAAGAAGAAAACAGTTATGTTGCTCCTGCTATGGTCTGTAAACACAAAGCATTTGAAGAGGCTTATAAACCATCAAATACAGTATCATTTATCTCGACAGCTGTAGAGATGTTAGAGGTAACTGAAGTTTAAGGGGAGCTCTGTCTTAAGAGATTATTATGAAGTAGTTAAACTTTCCTCTTTTTTGCCCTTTAGACTTTGAGCCGCAGAGAAAGGTCATGTTTGGCTGATTCTTATTCGACTAAACAATATCTTTAAAGGAAAGCTTATGCAGTTATCTCTCACAAGCAGGATTCATTTAATGATAGCAGTGTGTGAAGTATCCAGATACCTGATTCCAATGTATGCTAAATTCTCAGTACAGTGCCTGGTGCGTAGAAAAAGTAGCTGTGACCATTTTCCTTGCATTTGTTCTGTATTTACTTCCTGGCCATTTTACTAGTTATAATTTCATTCAGAGGATGAGCAGAGGAGATAACAGAAGATAAAATTAAATGAACAAATTACACACACCTTTAGCATATTGGGTTTAAAATTTTGGCAGGGGAAGACATTAATATAAGGTTTTTGGACCCTCTAAGGACTTGACTGATACAAGGGAAGAGATTAATATAAGGTTTTTGGACCCTCTAAGGACTTGACTGATACAAATCATTGTTTTCTATCCTCATTAATACTGTTCCAAAAGTTGATTGAGGCTGCCCATTATTTAGGATAAGATAGGAAACAAGCGACCACTAGGGAATGGACTGCTTGCGATGGAAAGTTCTTTTCATGTGCTCTTTTGTCTTCTTCTTGCAGTCATTTTTGCTGGGATCTAACTCTCCAAACCAACTATTGGACTTTGTTCTTTTGTATCATTAAAATCAAATGTTATACTCAAAAAGCCAGACAAACTTCCTTCTAAGAGATTTGGTCTTTAATGATCCTGTGGTAAAACAGACTTTACCACAGAATAATGTAGGATGGTAGGAAGTGAAGCATGTGGTTTGGGGAATAGGGACAGCAGCTAAGACCAGGGGGAGAAATCTGCAGTTTTGAATCAGGGAGGGAAAGAGCAGCTGAGAGTGAATGGGAAACAGCAGGGAGGCAATCAGACTGCATAGGAATGTCCAGAACAAGATGCTTTTTCTATCTGCTGGAACTTCCCACAACATACTAAACAGTCTACCTGGGTTAGTAACTGGCTTTTGTGTCTTACCCAGATTGTTAGGGCCACGTGGAGGGGCATTCTAGGTAATACTGGTTTTTAGGTCTACTGATGGATGAGAATTATATCCTCATTAATATTACTTGTGTCTGCTAAATGTCTGGTAAAACTCTATCTCATGGTAGAACCTTAATCTCCCTATGGATCTGGCTGATATTTTATAATTCTTCACTATCTGAAGATGCAGAATAACACTGCCTTGTGAGTGGAACTATCCCTATAATGAATGGGAAATGAAAATCCAAAATACCATAATAGCTGTGATATGGGCAAGGAAAAAATGTTTGCTTTATTTATAAACAGACTAGGCTTTGGAGAAATCAGCAGTCTCTCACATTAAAAATAAATAAATCTCTTGCATTGAAATAAATTCTACTATTGTCTTCTGGTTTTATTCTAATCCAAGACTAGGAAGAAACTAAAAGTTGTCACAATCGTGCAGTTGCTTGATCCACATACATTTAAATCACATTCTTCTGTTTATCTTGTCAAACTTATAAGATTGGGTTGAGTAGATTCAACTCAATATAAATAGAATTTAGCTAGATCTACAGAGAGAAAAATGAACCTTAAACATTCTTCCTCTTTTTTAAAAAAATGTTTATGTTAATGAAATATTTGCAATGTATTACCAAAGTTGAAATCTTCTGGGAAAGAAGAAATATTATGTAGCTGAATGGAATTGTCATATTTTTCTTCAACCTTTATATAAATATTATCATCTGAAGGCTTTCGATGATTTTTTTTATTTCCTTATATAATATTCCATGATCAGCTATGATTTATCTTTAGCACAAGGTAATTTGAATTTTTTTTAAATTTTTACTTATTTATGATAGTCACACAGAGAGAAAGAGAGAGAGGCAGAGACACAGGCAGAGGGAGAAGCAAGCTCCATGCACCGGGAGCCCGATGTGGGATTCGATCCTGGGTCTCCAGGATCGCGCCCTGGGCCAAAGGCAGGCGCCAAACCGCTGCGCCACCCAGGGATCCCAGCACAAGGTAATTTGATGCATGAAAAGCTTGGGTAACTTTTTGTGAATTTTTAAGAGTTATGAGTAGGGCTGAGAATAGATTCATAGAATTTGAGAACCAGAAAGGATGTTAGTCAGATGAAGATATTAGAGGGATTGAGTGACTTGACCATCATTTTACCTCTGGCTGTTAGCAGTGGAACATGTGTCCTGACTCAGTTCTGTGTTTTATCTTGTGTACTACACTGACTCCTACAGATCTGTTTTTAGGAATTCAGTCTATGACTGGGCAGTTGTCTTAGTTTTTGTTGACTGATTATGAAGCATGAGTTGAAACTAAAATTTGTGCCTGGAGTTTTAAAATTTGTCCAGTAAGTATTTACTGAGTACTTACTCTGAATCAAGTGCTGTTCTAAATCCTTTGGCTGTAGAAATAAATGAAAAAGAAAAGGTCCCTGCTCTCATGGACCTTAGATAGAAATTAAACTATACCATCCAGGAAGGTATCCTTGGCTTTTCTTATAATGCATCAACTTAAGATTTCTGACCACTAAATTACTGGAACTTGTATTAAGCATGGAGTATTGCTCAACATTTGCTATTTTATTCAAAATGGCTATTCTCAGAGGCCTGACTGAGTAGTTCCTCAACTGACATAGAACCACTGGTAGAATTCTAAAATGTCTCTCTTCCTTCTCTATGTCCAAACATCTTTGAAAATGTCATTTGGTCTCCATAGCTTTATTCATTTTTTTTAAAAGGATTTTATTTATTTATTCATGAGAGACACACAGAGAGAGAGGCAGAGGCACAGGCAGAGGGAGAAGCAGGCTCCATGCAGGGAGCCTGATGTGGGACTCGATCCTGGGACTTCAGGATCACTCCCTGGGCTGAAGGGAGGCACTCAAATGCTGAGCCACCCAGGTGTCCCACCATAACTTTATTCCTGAGGCATGGAAATGCATACAGGTGCACACATATAAGTATGCTTTTATTTTGAAATCTTACAGAAGACTTTCATGGGTTCAATAACAGGTACTGTGCTACTGAAACACTTTGTACTGTATTTTACAATCATCATATTCTATCTTATATTGTCCAGTCACTTGCATATATATCTACCTCTTACTCTATAATTATAACTCCTTTAAGATAGCAAGTAGCAATGCCCAGAATGTTCTCTCTGAATTATGGTTGAATTGTTTTAACCTCTTAACTGCCTTCCATTCTAACAATCACAAAATAACTTCTTAGGATTCCTTATCTCAGAATTTGGTTCTATAAACATAATGTTACTTTTTCAGAGATATTTTCCAGCTAGAATTCATAATCTGAATAAAAAGCACAAACACTGCAAACCAGATGGAACATATAATTATTATGATCATGAGTGTATATCTTTGTCTTAGATAGAGACAGACACAGAAAAATGAAAACAATTGTGTCAGGGAGATAGGAAAATAATAGATTTTTTCCCTTCAAATTTCTTTGAGTACTACTGCAAGTTATTTATTTATTTTTTTTAAGATAGAGTAATAGTGTTTAAACAGTGCTCACAAGGGGAATGCAAGGGCTCAGAAGTGTTCAGTTTCAATTCTTCACTAGTTGGTTATTCTAAAAAACCAATTACAGCGTCACTACAGGCATCAGTGGGGAGGTTGTCCCTATTACATCCATCAACCCAAAGATATTTAAGACTGAAAAAATGACAATAGGAAACCAACTTCAAAAACTAAAACTGGGAAAATATACCTCCTCCTACCCTCCCATAAGGTCCCAGCAGGACAAGAATGAAAAAAGAGACAGTGTTGTCATTTAATTACTTATTTTCGTATCTACATCCAATATGGCAAAAACAGAATGAATAGAAACAAAAAAAGGTTTCCCACTTTAATTAGACTTTTCAAAGGAAGAGATAGGACGGACTGAGTCTGCAAAGCTGTGCTACACAGAACACTCACTGAATAGTTAGCAGGAAATCTTTTAATTACTGAAGCTGATAAAGTACTTTGCAAAGGCTCCTTTATCTAGTGGAGACGGAATAGTTTTCACTGCATACTTCTTAAGTATAGGTAAAAAGAACTTCAGTTTTATATTGACCCTAACTAGATTTTATTAGTCATGATCTAAAGGAAAGAAATTACATTGATCCGGCAATCTTTTTGTTGAATACCTTTGTAAAGTTCTGCTATGCATATGTAAACTACTGAGTTTGAGCAATACTTTTTTTTTTTTTTGAGCAATACCTTTTAAATTCATATTGAAACTGAAGAAAGATTCAGTAGATATAAGGCATAGTAAGTAGACAGCCTAGTACTAGAGAAGGAGGGGGAGCTAACTTATTATTTAACTATGTACTTGATTTTTATTTATTTTTTAAGCATTTAAAAAAAACATATTATTTATTTTTTTGAGAGAGAGAGAGAGAGAGAAAGAGAACGAGTGAGGGGGAGAGGCAGAGGGAGAGGGAGAAGCAGGTTCCCCACTAAGCAGTGAGCCCCATGCTGGGGCTCTGATCCCTGTACCCTGGTATCATGACTCTTGCCAAAGGCAGAAGGCAGATGCTTAACCGACTGAGCTACCCAAGCACTCAGTATGTTCTTGATTTTGTTTTTGTTTTTGTTTTTTTTTAGATTTTTAAAGAATTTATTCATGAGAGACACAGAGAAAGAGAGAGAGAGGCAGAGACACAGGCAGAGGGACAAGTAGGCTCCATGCAGGGAGTCTGACGTGGGACTCGATCTCGGGTCTCCAGGATCATGCCCTGGGCTGAAGGCAGTGCTAAACCACTGAGCCACCGGGCTGCCCTGTACTTGATTTTTAAAAAAGATTTTAATTTATTTATTCATGAGATACACACAGAGAGAAAGGCAGAGATATAGGTGGATGCAGAAGCAGGCTCCATTCATGGAGCCTGATGCAGGACTTGATCCCAGGACTCCATGATCATGCCTTGAGCCAAAGGCAGATGCTTAACTGCTGAGCCACCCAGGCGTCCTTGTACTTGGTTTTTAAAAGGTAAAAATATTCATATATATTGTAAATAATGGCTATTTTAAACAAATAACATTTAAAAGCTGCATTGAATATGACCAGTATAAAACTGACCCTCTTATTATAATTATTGTGTTTTTAACCAGAGTTAAATGTATAATATGTTCAATTGATGGTAGTGTTGAAATATTTACCTATATGTCTGGAATATGTTGAGTGATTTGTTCAGAGATTACAGAATAGCTACATATGACCCAGAGAAACATTTCTGAACTCTGGACCTGGTTGTGTTTTGGCTCTGTAACAAGAATTCAATTTTAATAAATAATGCTTTTAGAAATATCTATCAATGCTCAGCATAGTTTTCTCTTCATTTTCTTATCTCTTACTCTTAGTGCATGTATGTGTATGTGTATAAAGTTCTGTCATAAGTACACATACTTACTTGTGTACATGCACGTATATGCATGCTTTAATAACTCTCTATATAGATAATTATATGGTATAAGCACATGGGCACATATTTAAGAAGGAAGAAGGTTGCAAAAACAGCAAAACATATGGGTACTAACACAGATTGAAGATTTGGTATTAACTCATAAAAATTCATAGATGTAGAAAATAGAATTGTGTGGAGAAGGTAGAGAAATAAGAGCTTTGAGTGGAAAACAATCTGAGTGTAGAGGAAGTGTTCACCAGACTGGTTCTTAAGCCTTGTAAAGTAAAACACAGTAAACCTCTTGTTTGAAAGTTTACCTTTCTCTAGTGTTTTTCTAGATAGCCCTATCTAAAACAGCACCTTTCTTGTTGCTCTCTATCCCATTACCCTGCTTATTTTTCTTACTACCTAACATTTATATAATACATTCATTTTACCTCTTTTATAATGTACTTCTCTGGAACATATAAACTCAAAAGTGCATGAGTTTTTAAAAAACATTTTATTTATTTATTTTGAGAGAGAGACAGAGACAGAGAACAGAGCAGGAACAGATGAGAGGAGGCAGAGGGAAGAGGTAAAGGGAGAAGCAGACTCCTCCCTTAGCAGCATGCCAGATGGAGGGGCTCCATCCCAGGGTCCTGGGATCATGACCTGAGCAAAAGGCAGATACTTAACCAACTGAGCCACCCAGGTGCATGGATTTTGTATCTCTTTTTCACCATTTTTGGGTTCCTACCATTTAGAACAATGACTGAGCAACAACAGTAGGCACTCATTCAATATTTTTGAGTGAATGAATAAGTAAATGAGATTAAAACCTTAGTTTCTTAGAGTTATGAGGGCCACCTCTACTTCCGAGCTATTTTTAAAAAGGCAGGAAATGAAAAAGAAGCAGCACTATCAAGGAGATGATTTAAAATGTCCATAACAGACAGCCCGAAGTCTAGAAGCATTAACATGCTCCAGACTAGAGGTAAGTAACTGGTTCTGAAATGAACTTCTATTCTTTATGGAAAAGAAAAAGATTATTGCACACTCTATTTCACCTCTAAAGAAATAATGCCCCTGGGATCATTAGAGAATCCTTTTAGCCTTATTAAAAACTCGAGGTATAAGAAATTGATGCAATTTTAATTTCAAAACATTTCATTACTGAAATGAATGTTGTTTATGTATTAATCAAAGAGATAAGAAGTCACTTAAGGGTCACTTATTTCCAACCAGGGACCATCTTGGAACTGAGGTTATATTTCTAAGTAAGAGATGGTTTATATCCTTGTGAAATTGATAGTTTTGGTGGGGAGGCAGGGTGAAACTAGAAATTAAAAAACTGACTACACAAATAATCAATTATTTAAAATCATTTTAAATTGTAAGAAGGAAAACTACAGGGGGTTATAGCACATCTAACAGTGGGATATAACTCAATGGCAATGGTCAAGAAATTCTGGAAATGACATCTAAATGGAGATATAACCTGTACTTTTAAAAAGTGATAGGATAATTTATTATCTATATGGAGGAAACTTAAACTTGGATCACTACCTCACACCATATATAAAAATAGATTCTAGGTAGATTAAAGATCAAACGTGAAAACAAACAAAAGTAAGACTATTGAGAAGAAATATTTGGGATAGGAAAGGATTTCTTAAACAAAATACAACAAATACAAACTATACAGGAAAAGATTGATAAATTCAATAAAAGAAATGATAGTAAAATTAGAACTTCTGTGCATGAAAAGATATTATGAAAGGAGTGAAAGTTAAACAACAAAATGGTGGGAGATACTTGCAATACATTAAGACAACAAAGGAATAGTATCTCTAAAGTATGAAAACAACCCTTTTCATACTTTATGAAAGTAGGAAAGTAAGAAAAAACCTCAGTATAAAAATGGCTTAAGTTGTTAACAAGCACTTCACAATAGAGAAAACCCAAGTGGAAAAAATAACATGAAAATATGCTTAACCATAGAAAAAAAATTAAAATTCAATGACACATTTTTTTCATTTCCATGGTATTTAACACAAATTCAAAAGTATGATACTAGCAAGTATTAGTGAGGATGTATGGCTTCCCTCAGCACCTTTAGCTCTTTGTTCACATAACACTTTCTCAGTGCAGTTTGCTCTGATCTCTCTGTTTTCAATTGCATTTCTCATCCTAGCAGTCTCTATCCCTATTCCTTGCTTTATTTTTATCTACAGCACTACTCCCATCTGATGTATCCTATATTTTATTTCTTTTCTACCACATTTGAATGCAAGCTCCTTTTAGGCAGAAAGTCTTACATATTTGGCTTACTGTTATATACTCAGTGTCTAGAACAGTGTCTGCCACATGGGACACAATACAAATGAATAATATACTTCCATAAATTGCTAGACGTACTACTTATTGATACACTTTGGGAAGCTATTTGCCAATAATGTTGAAAATGTGCTTGCCATAAATTCAATGTTTCCAATTCAGGTATATTCTTTCAGATAAACTCTTGTGCACCTGCCAAAGGAGATATGTACAGTACTGTTCATTTCAGCATTATGGTAATGGCAAAAAGTTGGAAGCAGTACAAGCACCCATCAATCAAATTATAAGCACATTTTAATGCCTTCCTACATTGGAATACTGCACAGCAGTTAATGCAAATGAACTAGATTTACTTGTATTTCAACATGGATAAATTCCAAAAACATACTGTTGAGAGGAATACACAAGTTGTAGAACTGTGTATACAGTTTGATACCAATTTGTAAAGGAACAGGCTATTGTTTATGAATACATTAATAAAGAGTGTAAATAAACATGCACGGAAATGACAAGCACTGAATTCAGGATAGAGGTTAACTCTAGGGAGAGAAAGGAGAGGGAGTCAGGTAAGAATCAGTCAAGTCTTTTTATCTTTAATGTCTGATTTCTTAAGCAGACTGCTGAGTAGATGGGTATTTATTATTTGATTCTCTCAACTTTTTGGATAGATTTGAAATATATATGAGGTACCATCAATAGGATTTAAGAATAGATTGGACCAGAGAAGAGTAGATGAATGAGATTTAGATATTCTAATCCATTCAATTTAAGGGAAACAAAATACAGATGTATCCAAATCAGTAATTACTATGGAAAAGAATTACATGTTTCATAAAGAACTGAATGTAGGATTCCTTTAAATCTAGACATCGTTGGTGAATAGAATCTGTTTACAAGAAGTTAGTTTATATATAATAAGTTCAATTACATTGAGCAAGATCTGTCTAGAGGTGAAACTTTCTGAAATGATTATGTTCTCAGTAACCATTAGGAGAAATAAGAATTTAATAATAAAACATCTAATAAAGCGTCAATGTTGCACAGAATAATTGTTCTTTGGGAATACTCTAGTGAGGAATAAAGTAAAAAAAAAAAAGAAAGTTAATGAACTCCATATAAAAAACCTCTTACGGTTAGAAATATAAGACCAAATTTTATGTCAGACTGCTTAATGTGTCTTCTAAATATGGATGTTGCTTTTGTGGAATAAAAATTAATAAAATGTCTTAAACTTGCAGTTTTTATACTTCTTAAAGTAAAACCTATGGAGGATTTTTATTCAGAACTTGTATAGAGAAAACAGTTAATAATCTTGAATTTAACAGAATGATAAATTTAGAAAATTTATCTTTTCTGTGTTCATGATAAAAATTATAATAATCATCATAGATCAAATTCCTATATTCTCTTTTTTAAATCAAGCCACAAAATACAAAGTTGTTTGTTTTTAAAGATATTATTTATGTATTCATGAGAGACACAGAGAAAAGCAGAGATACAGGCTAGGGAGAAGCAGGCTCTCTTCAGGGAGTCTGATGTGGGACTTGATCCTTGATGCGGAATTCATCCCTGATGTGGAACTGGATCCCAGGACCCCAGGGTTATGACCTGAGCCAAAGGCAGATGCTCAATCACTAAGCCACCTTGGTGCCCCTACAAAGTTGTTTTCTAAGTATTACTCATTCTAATCTAGAATGTGAGTTCCTATGATAAACTGATTTTTACAAAAGGAATCAGTCCGAAATGACTCCTTTGGTGACTTTTAGTGATTATTTTCTAGCATTTGTTCTTAGGGGATTTATATGTTTTTTCCTCCAGACACTACTGATTTGAAGGAAGTTCCCATGGAAGTCAGATCTTAAATCTCCTCCAGATAGCACTGTCAGCTTTAGTTCTAAGACCAGTCATACTCTTTCAGAAATCAAGTTCTTGATCTTAGATCATTCCTTGTCCGGTTTTCCTGGTAGATGGAAGTAAAGAAGGCATGTGGCATCATTGCTGAATATAGCAAGAAATAAAATATATTTAATACCAATCAAATTACTTCTTATTTCTTATTCCTCTTAGCATGCATTCACTGAAGGAAGCTTGCTTTACTGGGGATAAGTCTATATCTAAATGTCAAAAACTATAACTCTCTGTGAAGGTTGCTTATTAAGAATTTGCTATGGTGCATTTTACAATGACACCTTCATATTCAGTGGTGTCAGCGTTTGGAGCAGCAATCCAGGATCAATTCATCTTGGCATTAAAAGGAGAAGAAAAAAAAGCAGGAGAAAGAATTGGTAGCTTTACAAGAGCATATGGAGTCATTCAAAGATGAAACAGATTCATTATGGTGCACCCACGCAATCCCCTTCCAAACCGCCCTTCTACCCCCATCTCAAGCAGCAGGCACTGCTGCACTGTCAGTATGAACTCTGAGCGCCCACAGGAATACAAAGCAGTCTTAATGCCTCATTTGCTTAAGCAGCAAGACTATTTTATATCCTTAGATCATGTGCTGAACTCTCAGATAAATTTGCCCGAGGGCATTGAGCATGGGGTGAGAAAAAGAATAGAGGAATTGCTTCAAAAATATTTTCTTCCTAGAAGTATCTTCTTTTTAACTATAATCAAGCCCTTGGAAAGACAGTGTTAATGTTGCCTGGAAAATGAATGATGAAATATGGGTTAAGCTACTCTTTGCAAGGCTACTGGTGTCATTCACAAATTACAATGGTCATCCTTCTTATTCGGAAGTTCTCTAAGGTGATTTTTAAAAATGCCAATTAATTGGGTTAATTGAAATATTCAAGAGTGAATTCTTCATAGTGGAATTAAAGTTGCTCAAGGGATTATTAATGAAAAATTAGCAAAAATACCCCCCAACCATACAGGGTTAGGATAGGTTTACTTATATATGGCCATGAAGCTATGTATAATATGATAATCTATATGTAGAAATTTCTCCACTTGCCTCTCTAGGAAAGTTCAGGAAAAGCCCATTCAATCTTACAGTCATTCATAATCTCATACACTTAGAGGGTTCAGTTATCCAAATGTAAAGTGAGACACTAGAGAATTATAATAGGAGCCCAGACTTTAAATTTTCCTTGGATAATTAAGAAAACCACAAAAACCTGTATCCTTGATCCTGTTGATTTTCTAGAGGCTTGCTGCTGAAAATCTTTTATCTACACTGTATTATAAATTTCTGCCTGATACATTCAAAACAGTAAAATAAAGACTTACTTCTAGAAAGTCACCGAATATGAGTTGGTCCAAAGTCTAGGTTCTGAGCAGATACATCATACTTCAGAATGCATACCTAGTGGATATTAATAATGCTGGACTCCTGGCTCACAAGATTCTGAGCACATCAAAAGATGTTCCTTAGAATTAACTCCTTGAGTTGCCAAATAAACCCAAAACATTGAATTTAAGTGTAAGCAAAAACTAAATCCACTTTGGCTTGTTCAAGGACATCCTATTTCTGCAGCTCATTTCTAGAAATAGACATCATGGTCTTCAGCATCTCATCCACAGTACCAATGGAATTCTCAAATGTTGATAAATACTCATGAATTTCTACTGGATAGTCTTCATTAATTTCTTTACCTGTCATTATGACCAACTCTCTAGCCTTCTACTTCAGTCTTTGGGCCATAGCACATCAAAAGAGAGAAAGTTTGAATATCATGTAGTGTCTTGAACCACACGGAATAAATTATAACCAATTTTTGGGAAAAATTATTTGCATAAAATACAAAAGCCTTCTTCATTTCCCCACCTTTTCATTATTCCAGGACTTTACTTCTCACACCCGGGGTTTTCACCTTTAGAGTTACATTATCACACAGCTAAACCTAGCACTATAAAGAGCTGTGGCTTAGAAAAAGTTGAGATTTAATTTCAGCTTCTTCAGCTGACCAGCTATGTGATATTTGGGCGAGCAATGTGGCCATTTTGAAACTCAGGTTTTCATTTGCAAAATGTATGGGTCTCTCCTGAGGAATCAATGTCCAGGACAGTTCTTGCATAATAAATGCTCAGCCCCTATTTCCTTCTCAAATTTCACTTAAGAAACTTTATTTATTTTTTATTTTATTTTTAAAAAATATTTTATTTATTTATTTGAGAGAGAAAGAGAATGAGCGGGTAGGAGGGACTGAGGGAGAGGGAGAAGCAGACTCTCGGCAGAGCAGAGAGCCCAACACGGGGCTCAATCCCAGGACCCTGAGATCACGATCTGAGCCAAAGACAGATAGCTTAACAGACTGAGCCAACCAGGCTCCCCTAAGAGAAACATATACATCTCCCTCCTTAAAAGTAGCAAATACTTAATTAATCCATAAAAATGGTTACATTAATTTTTAAAAAAGATTTTATTTAGTTGAGAGAGTGAGAGCATGAGTGGGGTGGGGAGCAGAGAGGGAGGGAGAGAATCTTAAGCAGACTCCTCACTCAGCCCACAGCCTGAGGCAGGGCTCAATCCCACAACTCTGCGATGAAACCAGATGGTTGGTTGCTCAACCGTCTGTGCCATCCAGGTGACCCAAAAATGGTTATATTATGATTAACAAATTTGACATATCCAAATTGTATGTTAGCTGTTGAATTGTCTCTATTTCACCCAAACTATTGAACTCATTCCAAATTATTTATTTTCCTTGACCTAAACTTACATCTATGTTTTAAAAAATTAATTTTATTTACAATTGTTTTATAAGTGGGTTCCTCAAATACTTCTTGCAATGACAGTATGTCTTGCATTACTTTCAAGTATTTATTGCAGTATTTCTTATAGTGTTTCTTCATTGGTGCTGCATTAATAATAATAAGTGACAATAATAGTAATATTGGGACACCTGGGTGGTTCAGTGATTGAGCACCTGCCTTTGTCCCAGGGCATGATCCTGGAGTCCCAGGATTGAGTCCCATATCGGGCTCCCCGCATGGAGCCTGCTTCTCTCTCTGCCTGTGTCTCTACCTCTCTCTGTGTCTCTCATGAATAAATAAATAAAATCTAAAAAAAAAAATAGTAATAGATATCAATAAGTTGAGAATAGTGACAGGTGTTAACAAGGTGATAAGCTAATATTTACATGAGAGTCACTCTATTTATCACTTTACCTTGTTTCTTATATAATTTTCATAACAATCACCAAAAGTAAAAGCTCTTATGGTCACTTACTTGCCAGTGAGGGAATTAAGCCTTCCAAAGCTTTAGAGAATCTAAGAACTTAGATTACATAAGTAGCAGAACTAGGGCTTGAACTCAGCTTTGCTTGCTACCAAAGTATTTGCTGTTGACTGATCATGTCATTTAACTTTTGTTAAATAGGATTCTCTTAGCAGATAGTTAGTGATCTTTAAATAATGTGGTGACGAGTACCTTTGAAGTTAAGGAATCTAGGATTACAACCCAAGCCAAAGGCTCAACCACTGAGCCACGTAGGCGCCCCCCCACCCCCCACAAACTTCTTTAAACAAAACTTTAAAATGAAAAACAGAAACTTAGTTTATTCTTAATGAGATTGGAATTTGCTATAATTTAACATTACAACATTTTATAATGTTGGTCTATCATTGATATTAATCATTAATCATTGATTAATTTGGCTTTAACAGACCTATTTCAGAGCTTAAAAACAAAAGTGCCTTTGTTTCTAAGGAAACTTCAAGTTATCATTTCAGTTATCACTCCTGTAATTAGAAACAGAACCCATATTTACTTTTACATATTTATTCTCATGTATTTATTATAAAAAATAAATATATAGCAGAGTCTCTTCTGTTTTCTCAAACAGTGTGGGTAAGTATGGTTTACTAAATCCTGCAGAGACAAGCTGTTGTGTTGGTCTGTTAAAAGTGTAATGTCAGTTAAGCTTGTACATGCTTGTTAGTTGTATGTACTAATTCTGCATATTGATGGGCTGTGAGTATAAATATCTAATTTAATAGAATTAAACAAACACATGGGGCGTCTGGGTGGCTCAGTCAATTAAGTGTCTGCCTTCAGCTAAGGTCACCATCCCAAGGTAGTGGGGTGGAGCCCCACATCGAGCTCCCTGCTCAGTGGGAAGGAAGCCTGCTTCTCCCTTTCTCTCTCCCTCTGCCTGTCACTCCCTCTCCTTGTGCTTCCTCTTTCTTTGTCAAATAAATAAATAAAATCTTTTTTTTTAAAAAAAAGAATAAAACAAACACACATTTAGAAATGCAAAGTGATTTCTACAATCATTTGGAAGGAGAAGACAAGAAATGATTCATATGGTAGTTTATAAAAGCATATGGCAAAAAGTTAAAAAGTGAACTTGAAAAACTTGACTAATTGCTTTTCTTGGGATATGTACAAGAGTCATAATTGAGAATTTTGAAAGTACAGAGACCAAAAATATTTTGTAATTTTATAATAAGCATGGATCTAGTATAAGTAAACACAACAATTGTTAAAATGGAAAAATAGAAGAAAGCTGTTTCTTTTTGAAGTAATGGATTCATATTCAATAGCATTTGTCACTTTATCTTCTCTTTGATAGTAAATTCAAATATGGGTAGTAATTGATTCCTGGCATTGGAGAAATCCCCCTTGACTTCCAATGAAAGCACTTAGGTGCAAAATGAATTCAAATTCCTGAAGTCTCAAGTGAATGTAACAGTCATTTGCTACAACTGTCTTACAACACTAGGTTATAACCTGAGTTCTTAAACATGATGTGAAGCTCATAAACTGTCTCTTGTTCACAAGGATCAGAATGATGAGCCTATCAATGTGTTTTCTTCAACCAGAGTGCATAAGAGATTTTAGGGCCAACAGCAAGCAAGCGAGTCAACTTTTCAGAAAATAACTTACTGGTTATGCCAACAATTATTTACTCTAATTCAGTCATGAACCCATAAAAAATAATAGAAGCACTTGTACTTGCTTTCATAAAATGGCCCAATTAAAATCATTGTCTATAAATTCCATACACTCTGGTTCTTCATATATCCAGTTGAGTTAATATTTGCAAAACCATTGCTCAATCTTAAGATTCATATCTTTATTTTCTTACACGACCTGTTGTATTTTTTGTAGAATGGGATGTCTAGAAAGAATAAGACACAGTGGGTTAATGAACTCTGACATTAGTTCTTTCTTTAAAAATCCATTCTTGAGTATTTATAGCATGGAAAGCATTTTGTTTACATGATCTCTGGATAGGACTGTGAAGGCAGTTTTATACACAATTAAAATACTACAATTCTGGATATGATATATGTTGTAATAAAAGTAAAAATTTGGGATCATAGAAGAGGGAGTGACTAATGGGGACAGGAAAAACTTTTGGATGAAACTTATATTTGAGGAGGACCTTGAGATGTGGAAGATTTTAACCACGGATATGGGAGAGAATTGCACTTCTGGTTTCAACTGAAAAGTGGATTTGGAATTTGGCAATTATTTGAAAGCTTTCACTAAAATTTTAAGACAATTTCAAAGTCTTTTAGTCTTGTTCATTCTTCTATGTGAATGTCAGTTCAGTTTTATTCATTATTGTAAATGCCGAGGGTTGAGAAAGCTTTAAGAAGTATCACATCCTACAGCAATGTCAAACAGCATGAGTACTAGAAAGAGAGTATTGAGTGGGACAGTTAGGAGGTCATTTTTATTTTTGCAGAGAGAAGTTTTAGAGGTGTTAGAAGTGATGAAATAGGTTACTGAGAATGGAAGAAGCTGAGTGTGAGGTGAGTGAATGATGACAGCTCATGTAGAAGTGGAATGGTAGTTTGAAAGAGGAGCCTAGCTAAGTAGAGGGAATAAATTGAGATTCAAGGTTGGAAGTGGGCAAAGACCTGTACCAGCTGAGGTAAAGAATGGACAATGTAGAAGGGTGAGAGATGTGGTTAGCGTATAGATCTTAAGTAGGTTATGTTCCACGAGTTGAGGAAAATGCCTGGGATATGTTGCCTTTGGCATTAGAATTTAGTTAGCATTAGCACAGAATGGTTATGGTTATTTCTAGAGAAAGGCCACCCTCAGTAAGCAACGTATAAGTATATTCTTTGTGCAATTAGAGTATTGTCTTACTGAGGAATCTTAATATGTTCTCTGGCTTGGAATGTGTTAAAACAGATATGCATATATCCATTTCATGGAGCTTTGCAATTACAGAACAATTTAAATGGTAACCAGTAAGAAGTAACCACATAACCAGTAAGAAGATTGCATTGGCATGTTCTTACATTTGAAGAGAAGGTTAGTGGCTAGAGAAGTTAATTGACTTGGAAAGGATGCCCATCTAAGAAATGGCAACATGGCCACCTCTCTCCTCTTCCTATGCTGTCTGGCTGTCTCTTAATCAACTGGCTTGATCCCTTTTATAATAAGAACTGCCATTAATAATAGATAGAGGCAAAGAATGGTAACATATTATTGATTTTTATCATAATCTGAAATGACATCACCCTGTCTATAGAACACTGGTGGAGATGAGTATACTAAGCTATCCCATTTCCACTGTGGGAATCACTGTTGTTCATTTCCTTCTTCTGATTACTTTGGTATTTATAAAAGCATACTTGCAGTAATTATTTGACTAGTGTAGAAGAAAATGTACTTTGACAACTGGACATATGTATTCTGGCTTCTTAGTTCTATACTTCTCAATACAAACTACCCTTCTTGTATTTTGATTCACTCTATTTGGGTTGTGTCAATATATTCCAATCTCACATAAAGTGAATGCTGGGTAAATTTTTGATGAATTAAAAAAAATACACACAAATTTAAGGCTAAGTATATCATCTATGAAAAATACACCATCGTATTTCCAACCTCCAATACCCTTCCATAGTACTCAGTGAATCACCAATTTTGGCATTTCTTTGACACAAATTTTGGAGTTTGACATCTTGGAGGTAAGCATTTCTACATAATCACCGGATTCATGATACTATCATATATGTGTAGGTACTTGAGATGAAATGAAAAGGGAGGCCACCAGCTATAAAGTGACGAATTTACCCTGAAGACCATTTCATAGGCCATCAACATTCATGTCATATAAAAAATGGATATGGAGAAAGAAAAATTTTGATTCAGTAATATAACCATCAACTTCAGAATATGAAGGAATATCTGGCAGGTAATAAGGACTGGGGAAGAAATAGTAAAACTAGATATTTGTATTTTAAGATCATGGATTTCAAAAATTGGTAAAGCCAAGAAGATAAGTCAGTAGAAGACTTGTAGAAGATTAGAACTGTACCTAAGAGAGCTTCAAAGAATGAGGTGTCGTATGTAGGAAGTAAGCTTTAAACCAGTGTCAGAAGGTGGTAAACCTCCTGAAGAAAAGAGTAAAGATATATGAGACCTTGATAATAATAAAGTAGAAGGTTCCATGGGCTCCAGGGAAGAGACAGTGAGGAAGTTGGTGGGGGTATGGTCTGGAGAATCGGGCAGGTTTAAATGGGGACAAGCACACACCAGTGTACAGTAGAGTAGTAAGTATTACAGAGAAGCAAGTGCAATTGAGAGGGAGGGTAATAGGGTGAGTATGAAGATGAGAGATGTGGATAGTGATTGGTGAACACAAAATAGGATGTGGTGTGAATTGTTTCTTCTCTCTGCAATAGTCAACTTTCAGCCCTACTCTTTTCCTTCTTGCTCCCAAATTCCTCTTCCTTTTAACTAAATTCTTCCAGTGCTTCTCACATCTTTCTAAGGGCATCTCTAGCTTGATCTATGTAGTTCTTTGCTTTGTGTTTTCCAATCATATTTCCTGTTTATTTATATTTCTTGGATCCCCTGGGATTGATTCTCTTGTAAAGGCTGATTTATAGCTGTTTTCTACTTAACATACATATTTAAGAAGTTTTCTCCTAGAGTAAGGAGGTAATTCCACTAAATATTTTTTTCAGGTTCTTATGGTCCCCAAATGATTGGTTGGTCCTGTCACCATACTTCTACATTACCTTGACTAATGACAAAAAATTAAATCTCTGTTTCATAGAGCAATATAGTATTAATAATAGTTTGCCACATTTCAATTTTTTAGTGTGGAATTTTAGGCACAGAAAAATCATCTGCTACTACTCTTTACCATGCTCAGAACATTACCATTAAAAAATGTATATGTTCTCCCCCCAAAATTACTTAGACTAATTTTCAGCTTTTTGCTACATAAAATGAAGAATTTTCTGATGTCAAACACTTTAAGTAGAAAGCAGAACAGCTTGGAAATTTTACAGAAGAACTACCCTGAGGGGCTATCTAGTTTTCAGGTCATAATTCTTCAACCAATTTTCATTTGAGTCACACAGATATATCTCTGTCTTTTTGGATTCTAACATTATATTAAGAAGGTCTGGTTGGGCGAAGCAGATGTCAAAGATATCAAACAAATGCTCAGTTTCCTTCATTCAGATAGTGCTGTAAATTATATGGTTTCTAAATACAACACTAATTTAGGCCTTATGAGTTTTCCCTTGTGTCTGGAAGGTAAAAATAGGTACACTGCCTCAAAATGTCATACATATTCAGGTCTGTACTTTTAGAATTTCTTGTTAATGCAAAATCAACCTTTTGAAAACTTTCACATGCCTATACAAAAGAAATAGTTGAACTCAGGGACAGATGGATTGATTTGTTGCAATGTGCAGCCTGATACTTCAAATCTTAATTCAACTAATAATCACGAATGAGCTAACTTATAACTGCTCTCCCTAAGTGAAAAGAATCTTTTGACCATATTTATATTACATTAAGTAATGAGCATTTGTAGACAATTGTAAAGACTAATGAATTAGTTAATAAGGGCATTGCAAATTATAATCTGCATCAGAAAATAGAGTTAACTATGGTTAGTGAATGAGGCCAATCTGCAAAAACTGTAAATAGTTACTGAAAAAAGAACATGTTCACTCCCTCATTCAATGAAGAAAACCCTACGAACATTTATCATATGTAAGGTGTTACTATGTGGGATATAGGAGGAATCAAGAACTTTAAATGTAGCAGGAGAGATAGAACATGTTTTATAAGAATGTCATTACATTCCATGCAATTAAAACTAGAAATTATTTACACAATAGCTTATATGGCATGGGACTGAGTATATATGATTTCAAATCCTTGAATAAAAACTTCAAATCAAGTAAAAATATATTATTTAATGATTATTAAATAAAATGACTAATGCTAAGCACTGTGGATACTAACTAAAATTTAGTCAGTTCTTATCATGCAGCAGATGTTTTCTTCAGTGTGTTACAGGTAGTAAACTCTGAATTCTCATGATACCTCCGTGAGGAAGTCTGTATGATTCCAGGCATGTCCTCACCACCATACTTTTGCATTTCCTCTTCTCTCTATCTGGAAAGTTCTTTTTTTTTTTTTTTCTTTTTTTTTAAATTTCATTCTTCTGCATGTGGTTCTATCTGGAAAGTTTTAAGCTATCCATGTGGCTTGCTCCTTCACTTTCCAAATGACTTAAATGACATCTTGGTAAGGCTTTCTCCCCTGATCCCTATTGTAAATTTGCAACCTGCTTCCTAACTTTTTAACTCCATTTTTTTTACTGTTTTTTTTTTAATCACCTATTACCCATTAACATACTGTATATTTTACTCATTTGTCTTCTTACTGCCTTCTGCCCTCATTTGAATGTATGTTTTGTGAGGGTAAGAATTTTTGACTCTTTCTTCACTATCCAGTTATAGAACAATGTTGGGCATATAAAAAGTATCAATGAATATTTGTTGAGTGAATGAATGTAGTCAGTGTAGAGGCCACTTTTAGGCAATTGACTTAAACAATGGAAACCTGAGCAAGGTATAAGGGCCCACAGTGATCTCTAACTCCTCAGCTGAATACAAACACCCCAATTAGGTGACCCACCTCAAAACAGCCATAAGCCCTAGCTGACCAATGAGTTACTTATACCCTGACACAGGTAACCAAAAAAAGAATATCCCGTATGTTCCCTTACCTCCTCACCTTCCCCCTTTATCTACAACCCCCCCTCCCCCTGTCACTGCCTCCTGGCACAGTTTCTCCTTTGCTGTCCCGCCTGCCACTCCCTTGTGGTGTATTCAACAAACTCCTGTCTCCTTTGTTCTGCCTTGGGTGAATTCTTTCACCTCCTGCCCACTGGCCTGCACCCTGTGGGGTCACCCCACATTTGGTGACTTCCATTTGATAGGATACCCCCATAGGCAGGGCTGTTATAATCACACATACAGTTTATATGTTAATAAAACTCTTTATATTTTAATATATTTATATTTGATATCATATATAAAATTATAAAATATATCCCATATATGTATATATATATACACATACATATACATACATTCTCATTTTAATATTCTGGGCTATATAATATATATCTTATATAAGATGATATAATAAAAGATATATATCATATATTTTATTTATTTATACATATCCTTATATACAAATAAAAACAAAATAATTTCTAGTGTATAATCATAAGCATCAAGTTCAGGAAATAGATATTAGGATTTATTTTCTATTTTAAAAATACTAAATAGATAGCATACCTGTTTTTTTTTATTCAGACATAACAATATCTACTACCTATAAAGGATCTATAAATTACAATGCTAAAAACCATTGCAAGTATTTTTCTTACTTATTTAATACATTAAAAAAAAAACAAACTTAGCAAAATTAAATAACTTGTTTTAGGTCACAAAGCTGGGCTTTGAACTCATATCTGTCTGTAGCCAAACCTTACTTTTCACTATACCTTGCTACTCACCTTTGGTTTAACATTTAAAATGTAATGAATTATATAGTCTATATGGCCATATCACCCTGAAAGCGCCCAGTCTCATCTAAAATGTAATGAACTATAAATATACATTTTAACTATTTTGTTTTTTATCACTTCTGTATCCAGACATATTGATCACATTAAAAAATTAGCACAACTGCAAAATGCCTTGAATTTCCTGAGAAAAATAGGAAAAGAAACATTTAGTTATTTCATGCTTTGAGTAAAATTTGTCCTAGTAAACTGCCATTTGTCAACACTTTAAAGAAGATCATCATTAAGTTACATTTTAGAAATTTAAAAGCAAGTAGTTAAAGCAACAATGAAAACAGATATTTGAGGACAAATTAAAGATTACACTCATTCATATTTCACATTTGAAACTAACAAAATAATTTGGTATTAAAAGTTATTGAACAAATCTTTTATAATTGGAAAAATTTTTTTCACTTATTTAAAACCAAAAAGGTAAAAAAAAAAAAAAGCCAAACAGTTTAAAAACATATTTCTATAAAAAGCTCTTATAAGCATACATTGTGGTATTTTTCAAATGAAGGCTTATTTTACATACTTAGCATATTATATTGGAATGATGATCCAATTTAACTTTCCCAGAGAGAGGAAAGAATGGAAAGAGTTAAGGGTATGTATTTAGAATTGAACTTTGATGAGTCAAGCTCATTTAAATTTATGATGAGAATATTTCTTTCTGGTTCAATTGTTTACTATTTTCCTCAAGAACTTACTCATGACAGCTCATTAGGAAAGCAATTTGCCAGTTTTTATCATAAGGCTTCAAAATGTGCAGACTTTCTGATTTAGCAATATATTTCTGGGAATTTATGCTGAGATAATAGTTTGAAATTTAGGAAGAGTTTTATAAACAAATGTGATCATTGTAGTGTTGTTATTTTATTTTAAGATATTTTAAATTACAGAAATAATGTATACTCCTTAAATAATGCAGTATATAGTAAAGAGTGATAGGGCTTCTCAAAAGCCTCTTCGTCCCCACACTTCTTCAGAAGTTACCATATCAAACCATTTGTTTTTCATTAGCCTGGGAGGCACTAATTTTAAGAATGTCTATTATATACATGCATACCCATAACATAAAGGGGACTGTGTCATATGATCAATGATTTTTATAAAAGCACATAGAGGGATACTTATATAAAGTTTGGTATAGCCGCTGAAAGAATTGTTATGTAGGCTTTAAAGCATTTGCAAAGAATTTACAACAATATCTGATTATTTCATACTATGAAAGAAAAGCAAGATATAAAATGATATATAGAATTACAGTTAGGTATACACATTATATGCACATTCTAGAATGAAGTAAATTCAAGTATTATCAATTATTTTTGAGGTTATTCAGTGACTATTTTTATCTTTGTTTGTTTTCATATTTTTCAAATTTGCAATGGCAAAATACAATGTTTAGATTTTAAAAATATGCTAATTTAGAAAAGGGGGAGGAAGAGTTTATGTCCAGACATTCAGAAAACAATTGCTTTTATTTCTTTATCCAGAATCAGAAATTCTGAATTTTAATCTTTTAAAAGCAATCCATGTTTTCTGCTTTTAAGATTACATTTATAGGAGATAACTTTGAGTTTCTTTTGCACAGGACAAGGAAGATATGCTAAATTAATGAGTCCTATTCATATTTTCATGGTCAGTTTGTGGATGGGTGAAGAATCACTCTAAACCTTTTCTTAAATTCAAGGAATGCTTGAAACAATTGGATGGGTACCTTTGTTATGCAAATTTATTTGTTTATCATACATTTATCCCCAAACTACTTATTAAGTGCTTAGTATATGGCAGCTATTATGGTACAACTGGATTCTTTCCCAGAGGCTCCTTAAGGCTGGTCTTGGTATTTGTGTCTATGGATATCTAACTCGACAGGTGGAAGAGAGTAGTCACCCAAGAAATATTTGTTGAATGAAGGAATAAAGAATAGAAAGATCATATTTAATTACCACAATAACATAATTCTATCCATTATACAGATGAGAAAACTGAGGCTAAATCACCAAGTCATGGTCTTACAGCAAGAATAAGTGTTATTCTTACACCATAGTATATAGAGTTATATCAGCTCCATAGTATAACAAATTCATATGTTGCAGCCTCAACCCTGAACACCATAGGATGTGACTGTACTTGAAAGAAGGATCTTTAAAAAGGTAATTCAATTAAAATGAAGCTATTAGGGTGGGCCCTAATCCAATAAGACCGGTATCCTTATAAGAAAGATGAGGTTAAGACAGACATGTGCAGGGGGATAAACCACATGAAGACACAGGGAGAAGATAGTTATGTACAAGACAAAGAGAGGAGATCAACACCTTGATCCTGAACTTTTAACTTCCCAAACTGTAAGAAAATAAATTTCTGTTGCTTATGCCACCCAGTCTGTGGTTCTTTGTATGGTTGCTCTAGTAAACTAACATACTACCTCTCTTATTATTGAAGAACAAAGCATCCTACCTTTCTTCTACAAGGTGTCAAGATGTTGAATTACTGAGTCCATGTGTTAAATTATGTCACAAGACTAGGATAAAATAATCTACCTTTCAAAGTTATTATGAAGATTCAATGAAAAAACATATATAAAATGCCTCTTGTAGTGCCGGGTATACGGTATACAGAATTATCACTGAATTCCAGGAAATACCAAGTAGCAGTGGGGATATACCGGAAGAAGTAGAAGACAATTTCCAGTTGTACAAGGCGTTGTTGAGGGAAGGATGGGCAGATGGGACAGCATTAGTCTAGATAAGAAATCATCAAAGACAGCATGATGTGCTTAGAGGAACAGATAATAGAACGGTGTCACTGGAGCTAGTAGTACAGAGATAAGACTGAAAATATATGTTTGGGTAAAGGAATCTCAACACAACCCTTATTGCTATTCTACCACAAGGTGAAGCACTATTCCACTCAGTGTAAAAGTCAGTGTCCTTCCAGTGGCCTACAAAGGCCCAAATTCTCTAGCCTGTGATTGCCTCTCTGACCTTATCCTCTCCTTTTCTCCTTCCTTGACTTCTCCATTCCAGCTGTGCTGGCCCCTTTGCATTTCTTCAGCACCCTGGTCACCTCACTGGTCAGCCCTTTGGGGCTTCCTCAGATATCTGCAAAGCTCACCCTCACATTTTCTTCAAATCTTCACTCACATCCCACCTTATCATCCCTAGCTACCCTTTTTAATATTGCTAGCTTCCTCTCCTACTCCCTAATTCCCTACCTTTTCCTTCTCTTTTTAACTGCACTTTATCTTCTAATGTTTTATATAACTTACTTATTTGTGCAGTTCAAAATTTATTTCTTTCCTCTCCCCACTGAAATGTAAGTTCTATTAAGGATAGGATTTTTTTGTTGTTGTCATTTAGTTTTTGAAGTTAATAAGCTTTCACATTTCCATTTTAGCACATGCTTAAGAATTTTATAAACACTAATTTACTCAACACATTTCTTGGCATTAGGTGATTGGTGAACATACAGAGTTAATTGGTCCAAAGTCACAGGTTCTCAAGAACCATTTTCATGCATAAGAATGAAAATTCCATTGGTCTGCTGAATTGCTCTAGCATTAGTAGTGATCAATACTGATGAGCTGTGGTGTGCAAGGTGCTGAACAATTTATTTTGAAATATGGTAACTCTTCTGTCGTGTATTCACATTCTGCTTACTTCAGATTACTCTTGAATTTCAAAATACTGTCCTGTCTTAGGCTATTAAGTGCTAATAAACATTAGCATTATTCAGTTGAAGGGAGCTATTTTTCAGTGATGCATGTAAAGTGTTCCAACCCCTGGTTAGGAAATGCTGTGGGGTGGAAAGTATGAACCATTATTATTGCTTGTACAATACTGTTTTTACTTTGCAATTTAACCTTGAAAAAATAATATGTAATACATGAACAAGTGTGCGATACTTAGAACTGAGTGAGTAATGTTTAATATGAAGTTGGGATGTGGGCCACCCTACTCCTACTGCCCCCTCATTCCTAACAGTGAAAAGGAAAGTCAAAGTGAAATCTTTCACAACTCCTGAGAAATGGTAGAGCAGAGTGGTTAGATATATGAGCTGTGGATCCACTGCGCTACTCTTGGAGATAAGTACTATTGCTGTCCTTATCTACGAGACGAGAGGGTAGTAATAGTATTTATTTCAGAGGGTGGTGGTGTAAATTAAATTCCTGCATAAGAAGCACTTAGAAGTGTATTTAATACATAGTGAGTGCTCAATAATCTCACTTATCAGTATAACTTCAAAAGCCAGATACCTTAAAAAAAAAAAAAAAAGCCAGATACCTTTTCTTATTAAAATTCTTATGGAAAAGGCACAGCTAGATATAAGATACTCTTAATAACTGCTAGCCACAAATTATTATTACGCTTTAAGCGATTGTCAGGTGACAGGCTGTCCATTAAAAGACTATTAGATAATGTGATAGAATTTTGGTTATTTAAATCAAGGTCTTTTCCAAGTTACTCCAAACTTCATTTCCTTCTGTAAACAATTTATTACCCTCAGTATATAAGAGGAAAACACACACACACACACACACACACACACACACACACACACGATGCAATGGGTCCATGTTATTTGAGATGCTTAAGAAAGTTGAAAAATTAGCCAAAAATCAATTTGACTTTATTACTTATATTTTACATATAAGATCCCTTGTTATCAGTTATAATACGGTAATAGATAAGTCACATGTGAAATAATATACTGATAAGTTGAGATAAAGCTATGCACCCATCCTTCTATCCACCCAACTATCTATCCTCAATGTTGCTTGAGAAATTTTCAGCATAAAAAGGCTCTAATTATGTAGGAGATATAGTGTATAGCTGAATTTTTTTTTAAATTGCAAGTTCAGTTTTTAGATCATTATTGGGATAATATTCTTTCTTTAAATATTATCAAGATATCATTTGGACTTTTTTCTTGAAGTAGACTATATTTCCCATATAAGAAGAGATAACAGTGAGGTGACATATTATACATTATAATATTTAGAAAAAATATTTGAAAAAAATTCACTTTAATATCCTGAAAGGTCAAATGTGATCATTCCATTTATAATCCATGATGCTGAAGTTTAAACTCAACTCAAAACAGGCAATGAAATGTTAATGAGTTCTTATACATTCATACTGATCACTGATTACAGAAGAAGGGTTTGAAGTCTGAAATAGAACAAATTTTGCCCCTAGGAATTTTTTTCTCATTTAAAGAAAAAGGATCAATCTTGGAGACTGTAGACCATTTTACTTCACTGCTATACACTAAAATACATAATTCAAACATGGCCTGGCATTTAAATATAATTAATTGACAATAAACTTGAACATTTAAATTAGTGATAGATTTTATTTAGGGATGGGATGATCTATCTCTCTCTCACACAATTTTGGGTGGTGGGCAAGGATCAGAGCATAGGGCAGATCCACTGTAGGTGCCTGTAGCTAAGATAGATATAATTAATATTGACTCTATACTTCAGAGGGTAATGCCCAGATACAAAAGCAAGAACATAGCTAGAGGGCATTTACAAACTTCACTGGAAAGATAGGGTCAAAATGTCAAAACTCTGGAAGTCAAATATTCCACGAATCAAAGGAAGAATTCTGGCATTCAAAATGGAAGGTAAAGTTAAGAGCCATGAATTTGAAAAAAATGCAGGGTTGAAGAAGAAGGTGTTAGAAGAAAAGCAGGAACAAAGATAATGGGGGAGATGTGATTACTAGTTGGTGCTGGTGCTCTGAGGGGTGTGTATTACTCATAGAATTTTAAAAAGAAGTATAACCAGGCAAATGTGGAGTTTGATCGCATAAAAAGAGCCTAGGAAGAGCCTAGGATTTTATTGTATACTTCATAAAGTACAGCTTTAACTGCTACTCCTTAAAGGCATTTGAATTTGCAATCCTCTGAGGACTATTGCTTAGCAAAAGATTAGAATATCCAAGGCTATTTTTAATTGAATATCAGTGGCTTGTTTCATGTATGGGTTGGCCTTACTTAAAGGACAGCTTCAGGGTTTGGACAGGAAAAGATCTGTTTACATTCATCAGAATTTATGGTGGGGAGGGTGCCTGGGTGGCTCAGTAAGTTAAGCATCCTGATTTCAGCACAAGTCATGATCTCAGGGTAGTGAGATAGTGAGAAACAGCCTTGTCTTGGACTCAGCACTCAGTGTGGAGTCTGCTTTGGATTCTCTTTTCTCCCTCTGCTCCCTCCTCCAGCTTGAGTGTGTGTGCACACATGAGGGTGGGCATGCTCTTTCTCTCAAAAATAAAAATATGCAAATATTTTTTTGAAAAAGAATTATTTGGGGGATCCCTGGGTGGCTCAGTGGTTCAGCGCCTGCCTTTGGCCCAGGGCATGATCCTGGAGACCAGGGATCGAGTCCCGCGTTGGGCTCCTGGCATGGAGCCTGCTTCTCCCTCTGCCTGTGTCTCTGCCTCCCTCTCTCTATATATCTATCATAAATAAATAAATAAAATCTTATAAAAAAGAATTATTTGGAATGGTTTCATTTTCAAGGAAAAATGGATCAAAAGAAAATAGGAGATGGTTAGTGAAAACAGTAAAGTGACTGTGAGATATTTGTGTTAAGTGTTACTTAATATAGGGTCACCATGATACAAAAAATGAGAAAAGAGATGTGAAAGCAGACTCTTGGAACAAAAGGGCTCTGTGCAAATGCAGGATATGGCAGTAATTCTGATGTTTTTGGACTGAGATGGGAAGGTATTTAAGGTTTTGACATAATCCTTTAAGTCAACTTAAATAATGGATAACTAAAATATTTTTTGTCTAACATAAAATATTTATAGTAGATTTTCCACTCTCCTTAAGTCCTTGTAGTATATAAAGGACTCCCTGATACAGGGAAGTACTGAAGAATAAAAATGATAGTCTCAACTTTAATGAAAGAAGCTGCCTAATAGACATCCTGCTCTGTTTACTATTTCCTGTTAGTAATTTGGATGATGAATACAGGTAGGTTGGTGTTGCTGCTGTTTGCCCAGCCACCAATGGTACAAATGCTGGTGTGCAGTGCACTTAAGTCTCTTCACATTTGTCATCAAAGGCTGAAAGTAATTTTGCCTATTTCTTCTGCTGATCAATAGTATCCTATGCTATTTATGGATATTATACAAAATTGTTACAGAGATTTCATAGGAAACAATTTTTACCATGAAGTTTGAACTATGTAATCTCCTTATCATTCTTCTACCTTCAACACATAACATTTTATAAAGGGCTTACTTTTGGCTATCAAAGAAAAAAAGGAGATGATAATTTTTTTTTTTTAATTTTTCCAGCTGATGTAAGAGGAGGATCGTGCCTATCAGGCAAGACTGTCCTGGGATGAAACTGAGAATAGCCACGAATTGGTGAAGTGGTTGCAGTGCACGCAAGAGCAGAGCAGGGGGTATAATAATGGAGAAATGGTTGGGATTTTGCCCAGAGTAAGAAACTTGAAAAATATTTCAGTATACAGTAGTACATTTTCCTCCCCAGGGTAAAATTTTTAACAATAATTAATCCTAAAATTAGAAAAAAAATATTTATGGGAATACTTTGTATAGCTGCAGAACAATTTGTGATAGCAACTGTGAAACAGTTAATATTTGTGTCGCCTGAGGCAAAAGTAGAAATAAAGGGTGGCATACTGCATTTCGAAATATTTGAAGATAGAAGTCAAGCAATCGAATTATAAAATATGTTCTTCAATTGCAGCTGCATGACTTGCTTCCCTTTCTACTTCCAGCTATTTCTGGGACCTTGAGGGATTTGCCAACATACATGTAAAAATACTGGGTGCATATTTACATCCCAGCCATACTCCTACAGGTAGCTTTCCCTTAGCTACCCTGGGGCCTAGGGAGTTGTACCAGTAGTGTGGAGAATGAGCTGGAGATAAGTGGCCTCGAGGCTCAGGAAATGGGATCGGGATAGTTTAGGGTACAGAATCACAGGATCTGGGACCTTGTGCACCAGTCTTTGGTGGACAGCACTATTTGACTCTGCAAACCCCTCAATGGGTGGAAAGGGAAGCAGAACAAAGAAAGCCAGAAGGGGGACTCGAACAAGCAGTGCTCAGGGCAGGAGTCTTTCATGTTGACGTTTAAGTATGGTACTTCTCTAATACGTCTTAATAAGAGTTAATGTATGTGGTGTTTTCTATTCACAGTTAGCTTTCATGTTCCTAATCTCACTGAACTTCGACAAACATCTATGTGAGATAGAAATTATTACTGTTATTTTTACACATAGGAAAACTGCGTTTCAGAGAGATTAAATGCTGTATCAAGGCCCCACAACCAGTCAAAAGCAGTGGCCAAACTCACACCCAAGTATTCCTAGTGTTGGACTCTTTCCATTGCACTGTCCCAGGCAGATGCTGGTCAAGTTTGCTTTGGGTTAAATACCATATAGTCAGTATAGAGTTCATGTCCTAAGGCTTCTGAATGTTTCATATGGGGGGAAAAGCTTTTTGGATAACACATGTAACTTTCTTAGACTGTCATGATTAAGGCAAGATCCTTCCATGTACACTAAATCGTTTACGTCTAATGTTTGAACCTGAACCATTCTCTTCAATATGCAGAGTTTTAGAACCTCGCTCTACTCACAGTGATTTCTGCTTTGCTCAGCAAAACAGAGCAGGACACTCTGAGCCCAGTTCTTATCATTCCCTCTTGCCAGAGTCTCAGCATCTTCTCTGTTGAATTACTCAGAAGTATAGTTTCAAATTTGGGGTACATTTGCCTTACATACTTTGATTCCCTCCCCATTAGTTTCTATAGCAAAACCAAAACCAAAACCAAAACCAAAATAATTGCCTTCTATCCTATCTTATTGGCTCCTCTCAGGTCTTCATGCTCATAAACTCGTATATATTCTCACAGAATGTTTGATTATAAATACATACGGGGCTGCCTTTGTCAAAGTCTGATCTACCTGAAAGATTCTGATTCATTGTTATTTTTTGTCATATTGTTTGTTCTGAAATATGGTGGTATTGGATGGACTCAGTGTTTTTCAAATGATATTAGTAGTGGATTCTTTTAAGAATGAAACGTTTGGAAAATGTGTATATCTAAAATAAATACAAGTAGACTTATTTTTAGTAGAAACATGGGGATGAATTGCCTAGAACTCGTTGTAGCCATCTTATGTAATAGTTAATTGTATTTGTCAACTTGACTGTCCACAGAGTAGGATTAAACCTTATTTCTGAGCATCAGTGTGAGTGTGGATAAGATTAGCATTTGGATTAGTAGACTCTACTAAAGTAGATGGCTCTCCATGTTGTGGGTAGGAATCATCCAATGCATTGAAGATTTGAATAGAACAAAAGGTCAAAGGAAAGGAATTTGCCTTAGTTTCCTTCCTGATTGTTTGAGCTAGGGCATCTCATCTCATCTTTGCCTGCCCTTGGACTGGAATTTATACCATTGTCTTCCCTAGTTCTCAGGCCTTTGGACTTGGACTGAATTATATGACTGGCTTTCCTGGATTTCCAGCTTGAAATGGCAGAAATTGGGACTTCTCAGCCTCCATAATTGTGTGAGCAAATTCCTCATTCCTCTTTCTCTTTCTCTGCCCCCCTCCATGCACATAACACAACACACACACACACACACACACACACACACACACACAATTAGTTCTGTTTCTCTGAAGAATGCTAACACTCCCTGACTTCCCTTGCCCCTACTGTGTGGCAGTGGGGCAGATACTGATATACCCTAAAACACTTCTGAATATTGTGTGAAAGTGTCTGTGTAGCCCACTTATTATACAAGCAAGTAATTTAACTTCTGGACATTCAAAATTTTGTTGTGATAAATCATAAAGCTAGGTTTTATGGGGCCAGGATTTTTTGTGAGGGACAAGTAAGGCTTGGGAATGGTTTGGCCACTAGAGATAGTTGCTATTCACTTTATCAATATGTTAGAGGCCATATAACTTCTGCTGCTCCCTCTTGGATCTCTGTTATTGTACAGGAAACAGTCTTAATCTAAAAGACATGAATTCATTATAGGATTTTAGCTTCTTTAATTGAGCTTAGTATCACCTTAAATTTCAAGGTTCATAGAAATGGTCTCCTGACATAATCAGAGATCAATGCTGAAAACTACAAAACCATAACATCACTGGCTCCAAAAAATAATTGTTCCAGAACTGTAACTGGCTCAAGGGAAGAATGTCTTAAGATAATTGTTGCAAATGCAAAAAAATCATCATTTTTGGCAAACTTTACTGGTTTATATGCAAAAACTCCATATGACTTTAATCACTAAGGTCACATTTTGCCACTAATTTATCCTGGGGAGTTCATCAAAAAGTTACACTTCTAGAAAGTAGATGTTTCATGGTATATCACTGGGATTGGAAAATAGTCACAATAGCCAATTAGTAACTGGTGCTTTGAAAAAGTTCCAGTCCCAAATCATATTCAAATTTTATACTATGATTTTCTTATGTGCAAGTGTAAAACAAGTGGGAGCCCAGTGGAAGAAATGTGGAGTGCAAATATAAAAATTTTGAGAAGGAATGACTTCAAACTATATATACTACCTGGAGAAATGGATGTGTAGCTTCTCTATCCATTTCCTTGAAGATCATTACATGAAGTAAAGGATGTACTTGGTGGGAGCATGTCATGTATTGTCATGTCATGTGAATATTATGTAAGGAATGAGCAAAGTAGGCAAAGTCTAACCTTGGAATTAAATAGAAATTCAGCCAGGTGGAGACTGACTACATTAGTTTGTTTTCTTACTTTACTGACATCAGTGTAATTAATTTCATGTGTATAACTAAAGTTTTTTTCCAAGTGTGTAGAAATTTCAGCAGGGTTCCAAAATAAGTCTGGTGGCATATTATTTTTAATGATGATGATAGTGATAAATAACCAATATTTACTATAGTATGCATTGCTAAGAATGCTATTTTAAATAAGAAAAGACAGTAAATGTGTTTGCCACCAGAAATTTTTGGCAGGTTGACTATTTAATCTTCAGGGGGCATATTTTCCATGCATGATTATAAGGTTACATACAGAATTCCAAAATAAGCACAAACTATCTCATACAGAAAACATATTTAGAAATATGACCCCACATTAATTCAGAGGCTATCTGTATATCTAATAATATTTTTCATTAGAAAATACTAATAATGCAAAGGTAGTAGTGATAAAACATGATGTACTATAATAAAATGTAATATGATATGATATAACATAAATTCTCATAGTAAATGCATTAACACTTCATTCACTGGGATGTAATTCATTAAGCACTTAAACCATTTTATATCTGCCATAGAAACAGTTAACAAAATAAGACCCTAAGTGTTTAAAACAGATGTCACAAGTAAATATGCAAAGCTCATGTACTAGGATAGTGTCTTTGGTCTTACTAAGAGTAATTTCTTCTTATTTTAGACAGAATTTTTACAAATGTATTTGTATTTTATACCATATATTTTTCATCTTGAGAGATGCATTACAAACAACTCTGTTCTGAATTCTTCCCTTGTTCATTGATGCTGATTGAACCTTTCAATCCTGCCTTGGGCCATACCACAGTGGCAAAGCCAGGGAAAAGCAAAACACATTGTCCACAGAATAAAATCTTATTCATCACAATTAGCACACAGAATTGTAATTACTATTTTATATCTCTGTTTCTTTTTTGCCTTATAGTTCTTTAAAGGCTGAGAACATGTTTTATCTTTTAATCCTTAGCACTTAGCACCATGACTAATACATAGTATGTCTTCAATTAATATTTGCTTCAATAACTTTCACTTAAAATAGCACTTCATAATAGGTAGCACTGAGGGGGAGGTGGCAATTGCAAGTGTAGAATTGAGAGCAAAATGTCTGATAGCAAAGAAAAGAAGTAATATGAAAATAAGATAAAAGAACTCAAAGGTCACCGAATATAGAAGAAAAAATGCACATCTCAGTAATGCCTAATGGTATAGTATAAAGACACATTCAAAGAATACATTTTCATAATGATCATCCCAGATTGAAATGGTTTGTTTGTAAAGATATAGAAGGTATACTATTTGAAGGAAAAGCTTTAGGTATATGGAAAACTATTCAGATTACCTGAAGGTGACAGAAAATTAAAATGATAGGAAGCTCTTTGGCCAGAGTTAACATAGAACAATCATTGTGTCTCTGATTTGTATGAAGAGAAAAATGCTAATTTTTTAAACACCCAAAGTTTAAGGAAACATTTTAGAGATGATAAAGGTGAAAAGCATGCCACATTGATCATCTTGAAAAGAAATAGTGCTACAGTGTACCACTATTTTTAAATATCTCGGTGAGAAATAGTTGCAGTCCATCTCAAGGTACTGTGTTGGTCCTACATCGTATTCTGTTAAGTCTCATGTCACATGGTGAATTTAAACAAAAGAAACAATGGTTATATGGCTCAATAAATTCAATTGCTTGATCTCATCTTTATCAGAGGATAAAAGCTCTTATGATATTTATATGAGAATTTACTTTGTAAATCTTATAGCTAAAATATTAATCAGTATATTCATGCAAACCCTGGTAAAAACATTTTTTTTTTTTTTGGAAATACAAGTAACACTGATTTATTTTCATAGCACCTTTGTGAGAAGACAAGATGGTTTATCCTTACGACTCGTGACCCTTAAAGCCATTGCTCTCTATGAAATGCATCTCAGCAGATTTCTCTTTTGATCATTTAATCCCACAAAAGGTACTTCATGTTAGAATTATGTTTCTTCAAAGGCAGTGGAGATAAGCCCTCTCCATAGGTGGTACCTCCTGGTTATCATTAAGGCCATAAAGAACATGAATTAAAAAAAAAAAAAGAAAGAAAGAAGAAGAAAATCTAAGTTATAATGGGAACCTACATATACTTGGACAAATGGTTCTACTATCTAATAGCTATGCCATGAGCCTGTCTTTGGCCTTTAAAATCAGTTTCAACACATTATTCTTTCAAGAAACCCCCTTTGCTTCCCAGTCTGATTCAGATCCTCTTCTCTGTTCTCTTTTAAACTCAATGTACATCTCTGAATTAATCATTCCCATGATTTATTGAATTGTTCTATTTATTTATTTTTCAGCCAGTTGAAATAAACCAAGTGGAGGTAAGGGTCATCTTATTTGTCTTTGTATCTCTGGATCCTACGAAAGGAATCATCGCAAAATAGGCTTTCAATAGGTGTTTTTTCAATTAAAAAGTAAATTACTGACGGATGAATAAAAAGTTTTCATAACAAATAAAATTATAGCATCAGATACCACCTGAAACTCGACAATCATTTGAAGCAATATTCTAATTTTCAAAAAGAATTTCATAATGATTTTGTTTCCTTCTTTTCTTACATTAATGCTATAGGTTCATTCTTAAAGGTAGAGCTATGTTTTTTAATAAGAATCTGGAGGGATCCCTGCGTGGCGCAGCGGTTTGGCGCCTGCCTTTGGCCCAGGGTGCGATCCTGGAGACCCGGGATCGAATCCCACATCGGGCTCCCGGCCTGGAGCCTGCTTCTCCCTCTGCCTGTGTCTCTGCCTCTCTCTCTCTCTCTCTGTGTGACTATCATAAATAAATAAAAATTGAAAAAAAAAAAAAGAATCTGGAAACTGTTGTTAGGAAGAGGCTATTTTTTAGGAAGATTCTGGTAACTGTTGCCTTTTTAATAATCTGGGGAAATTACTTGGTCTAATTCTTTTCATCCCCTAATGTATGTGAAACCTTCTGATGAGGATACAAGTGACTGAGAACTGTGGTCTATAGAAAGGCAGGAAAACCCTATCAGTATCATACTGCATTTAAAGTGCCTTCCTAGTAGCCAAGACTGGGTCCTGCCCTTTAAACTTCCATTCTTGCAGCCACATATAATTAATTCAACAAACAGCAATAATTGCCTTGCATATGCAAAGCACTGTTTTAGGTGCTTAAAATATTTATCGTACTGCTCGATTGGCCCCACGCAACACCCAAGCCTCATCTTCTTCTGAAATTAGCTGCTCAAATACCATTCTGGAAATGATTACTACCATCCCAGTACACATGATGCATAATATTTTAATTATTTACTCATCAGTTGTCACACATGTCTCATATTAACTGTTACTTGCCAGGTTTTCCTCCATATTGTAAGCTCCTCTATTAAAAGGATGACACATTAATCCATACATTCCTTTTTAATGAAGCCCAGATTCATCAAAACTCATATAGAATATGCTCCAATTTGTTGAATTAATAAAATTGCATTTAAGACACAGGCAAGATGGTGGAAGAGTAGGGTCCCCATGTCCCCACCAAATTACCTAGATAACCTTCAAATCATCCTGAAAATCTACGAATTCGGCCTGAGATTTAAAGAGAGAACAGCTGGAATGCTACGGTGAGAAGAGTTCGCGCTTCTATCCAGGTAGGAAGACGGGGAAAAAGAAATAAAGAAACAAAAGGCCTCCCAGGGGGAGGGGCCCCGCGAGGAGCCGGGCTGAGGCCGGGGCGAGTGTCCCCAGGACAGGAGAGCCCCGTCCCGGGGGAGCAGGAGCTGCACCGACCTTCCCGGGGGAAAGGGGCTCGCAGGGAGGAGGAGCAGGACCCAGGAGGGCGGGGATGCCCTGGGCTCCCGGGGACACTAACAGACACCTGCGCCCCGGGAGAGTGCGCCGAGCTCCCTAAGGGCTGCAGCGCGCACGGGGGACCCGGAGCAGCTCTGGGGGCTCAGGGGCGGCTCCACGGAGGGGGCTGCGGGGCGGGAGCGGCTCGGGGGGGGGGGCTCGGGGGCGGCTCCGCGGAGGGGGCTGCGGGGCGGGAGCGCGAATCCAGCAGCGCAAGCCCCGGAGCACAGGGCGCCGGGACACAGCCCAGGATCCGGCCTCCCTCGGGACAGGCAGAGGCCGGGAGGGCCCAGGACAGCAAGGACGCTCCTGCCCCAGCTGAGCAGATCAGCGGCCCCGCCCCGGAGCCTCCAGGCCCTGCAGACGGAGTTCCTGCCGGAGCTGAATCCAGGGCTCCAGAGCTGCCCCGCCACTGGGGCTGTTCCTCCTGCGGCCTCACGGGGTGAACAACCCCCACTGAGCCCTGCACCAGGCAGGGGCACAGCAGCTCCCCCAAGTGCTAACACCTGAAAATCAGCACAACAGGCCCCTCCCCCAGAAGACCAGCTAGACGGACAAGTTCCAGGGGAAGTCAAGGGACTTAAAGTACACAGAATCAGAAGATACTCCCCCGTGTTTTATTTTTTCTTTTTGATTTCTGTTTGCTTCCCCCACCTTTTTTTTTCCTTCCTTCCTTCCTTCCTTCCTTCCTTCCTTCCTTCCTTCCTTCCTTCCTTCCTTCCTTCCTTTCTTTTTCTTTCTCTTTTTCTTCTCTTTTTTTTTCTCTTTTTTCTTCCTTTTTCTCTTTTTCTCTTTTCTTTCCTTCTTTCTCTCATCTCTTTTTCTACTTTTCCCAATACAACTTGGTTTTGGCCACTCTGCACTGAGCAAAATGACTAGAAGGAAAACCTCACCTCAAAAGAAAGAATCAGAAACAGTCCTCTCTCCCACAGAGTTACAAAATCTGGATTACAATTCAATGTCAGAAAGCCAATTCAGAGGCACTATTATACAGCTACTGGTGGCTCTAGAAAAAAGCATTAAGGACTCAAGAGACTTCATGACTGCAGAATTTAATTCCAATGAGGCAGAAATTAAAAATCAATTGAATGAGATGCAATCCAAACTAGAAATCTTAACGATGAGGGTTAACAAGGTGGAAGAACGAGTGAGTGACATAGAACACAAGTTGATGGCAAAGAGGGAAACTGAGGAAAAAAGAGACAAACAATTAAAAGACCATGAAGATAGATTAAGTGAAATAAATGACAGCCTGAGGAAGAAAAACCTACGTTTAACTGGGGCTCCTGAGGGCGCCGAAAAAGACAGAGGGCCAGAATAAGTATTTGAACAAATCATAGCTGAAAAGTTTCCTAATTTGGGAAGGGAAACAGGCATTCAGATCCAGGAGATAGAGAGATCCCCCCCCTAAAATCAATAAAAAACATTCAACACCTCGACATTTAATAGTGAAGCTTGCAAATTCCAAAGATAAAGAGAAGATCCTTAAAGCAGCAAGAGACAAGAAATCCCTGACTTTTATGGGGAGGAGTATTAGGGTAATGGCAGACCTCTTCACAGAGACCTGGCAGGCCAGAAAGGGCTGGCAGGATATATTCAGGGTCCTAAATGAGAAGAACATGCAACCAAGAATTATTATCCAGCAAGGCCCTCATTCAGAATGGAAGGAGAGATAAAGAGCTTCCAAGACAGGCAGGAACTGAAAGAATATGTGACCTCCAAACCAGCTCTGCAAGAAATTTTAAGAGGGACTCTTAAAATTCCCCTTTAAGAAGAAGTCCAGTGGAACAATCCACAAAAACAGGGACTGAATAGATATCATGATGACGCTAAACTCATATCTTTCAGTAGTAACTCTGAATGTAAACGGGCTTCATGACCCCATCAAAAGGCACAGGGTTTCAGACTGGATAAAAAAGCAGGACCCATCTATTTGTTGCCTACAAGAGACTCATTTTAGACAGAAGGACACCTACAGCCTGAAAATAAAAGGTTGGAGAACTATTTACCATTCAAATGGTTCTCAAAAGAAAGCAGGGGTAGCAATCCCTATATCAGATAAACTAAAATTTACCCCGAAGACTGTAGTGAGAGATGAAGAGGGGCGCTATATCATACTTAAAGGATCTATCCAATAAGAGGACTTAACAATCCTCAATATATATGCCCCGAATGTGGGAGCTGCCAAATGTATAAATCAATTAATAACCAAAGTGAAGAAATACTTAGATAATAATACACTTATACTTGGTGACTTCAATCTAGCTCTTTCTATACTCGATAGGTCTACTAAGCACAACATCTCAAAGAAACGAGAGCTTTAAATGATACACTGGACCAGATGGATTTCACAGATATCTACAGAACTTTACATCCAAACTCAACTGAATACACATTCTTCTCAAGTGCACATGGAACTTTCTCCAGAATAGACCACATACTGGGTCACAAATTGGGTCTGAACTGATACCAAAAGATTGGGATCGTCCCCTGCATATTCTCAGACCATAATGCCTTGAAATTAGAACTAAATCACAACAGGAAGTTTGGAAGGACCTCAAACACGTGGAGGTTAAGGACCATCCTGCTAAAAGATGAAAGGGTCAACAGGAAATTAAGGAAGAATTAAAAAGATTCATGGAAACTAATGAGAATGAAGATACAACCATTCAAAATCTTTGGGATGCAGCAAAAGCAGTCCTGAGGGGGAAATACATCGCAATACAAGCATCCATTCAAAAACTGGAAAGAACTCAAATACAAAAGCTAACTTTACACATAAAGGAGCTAGAGGAAAAACAGCAAATAGATCCTACACCCAGCAGAAGAAGAGAGTTAATAAAGATTCGAGCAGAACTCAACGAAATCGAGAACAGAAGAACTGTGGAACAGATCAACAGAACCAAGAGTTGGTTCTTTGAAAGAATTAATAAGATAGATAAACCATTAGCCAGCCTTATTAAAAAGAAGAGAGAGAAGACTCAAGTTAATAAAATCATGAATGAGAAAGGGGAGATCACTACCAACACCAAGGAAATACAAACGATGTTAAAAACATATTATGAACAGATATACGCCAATAAATTAGGCAATCTAGAAGAAATGGACGCATTCCTGGAAAGCCACTAACTACCCAAACTGGAACAGGAAGAAATAGAAAACCTGAACAGGCCAATAACCAGGGAGGAAATTGAAGCAGTCATCAAAAACCTCCCAAGACACAAAAGTCCATGGCCAGATGGCTTCCCAGGGGAATCCTATCAAACGTTTAAAGAAGAAACCATACCTGTTCTACTAAAGCTGTTTGGAAAGTTAAAAAGAGATGGAGTACTTCCAAATTCGTTCTATGAGGTCAGCATCACCTTAATTCCAAAACCAGACAAAGACCCCACCAAAAAGGAGAATTACAGACCAATATCCCTGATGAACATGGATGCAAAAATTCTCAACAAGATACTAGCCAATAGGATCCAACAGTACATTAAGAAAATTATTCACCATGACCAAGTAGGATTTATCCCTGGGACACAAGGCTGGTTCAACACTCGTAAAACAACCAATGTGATTCATCATATCAGCAAGAGAAAAACCAAGAACCATAGATCCTCTCAATAGATGCAGAGAAAGCATTTGACAAAATACAGCATCCATTCCTGATCAAAACTCTTCAGAGTGTAGGGATAGAGGGAACATTCCTCAGCATCTTAAAAGCCATCTACGAAAAGCCCACAGCAAATATCATTCTCAATGGGGAAGCACTGGGAGCCTTTCCCCTAAGATCAGGAACCAGACAGGGATGTCCACTCTCACCACTGCTATTCAACATAGTACTGGAAGTCCTAGCCTCAGCAATCAGACAACAAAAAGACATTAAAGGCATTCAAATTGGCAAAGAAGAAGTCAAACTCTCCCTCTTCACTGATGACATGATACTCTACATAGAAAGCCCAAAAGCCTCCACCCCAAGATTACTAGAACTCATATAGCAATTTGGTAGTGTGGCAGGATACAAAATCAATGCCCAGAAGTCAGTGGCATTTCTATACAGTAACAATGAGACTGAAGAAAGAGAAATTAAGGAGTCAATCCCATTTACAATTGCACCCTAAAGCGTAAGATACCTAGGAATAAACCTAACCAAAGAGGTAAAGGATCTATACCCTAAAAACTATAGAACACTTCTGAGAGAAATTGAGGAAGACACAAAGAGATGGAAAAATATTCCATGCTCATAGATTGGCAGAATTAATATTGTGAAAATGTCAATGTTACCCAGGGCAATTTACACGTTTAATGCAATCCCTATCAAAATACCATGGACTTTCTTCAGAGAGTTAGAACAAATTATTTTAAGATTTGTGTGGAATCAGAAGAGACCCCGAATAGCCAGGGGAATTTTAAAAAAGAAAACCATATCTGCGGGCATCACAATGCCAGATTTCAGGTTGTACTACAAAGCTGTGGCCATCAAGACAGTGTGGTACTGGCACAAAAACAACACAGAGATCAATGGAACAGAATAGAGAACCCAGAGGTGGACCCTCAACTTTATGGTCAACTAATATTCAATAAAGGAGGAAAGACTATCCATTGGAAGAAAGACAGTCTCTTCAATAAATGGTGCTGGGAAAACTGGACATCCACATGCAGAAGAATGAAACTAGACCACTCTCTTTCACCATATACAAAGATAAACTCAAAATGGATGAAAGATCTAAATGTGAGACAAGATTCCATCAAAATCCTAGAGGAGAACACAGGCAACACCCTTTTTGAACTCGGCCACAGTAACTTTTTGCAAGATACATCCAAGAAGGCAAAAGAAACAAAAGCAAAAATGAACTATTAGGACTTCATCAAGATAAGAAGCTTTTGCACAGCAAAGGATACAGTCAACAAAACTAAAAGACAACCTACAGAATGGGAGAAGATATTTGCAAATGACCTATCAGATAAAGGGCTAATTTCCAAGATCTATAAAGAACTTCTTAAACTCAACACCAAACAATCCAATCATGAAATGGACAAAATACATGAAGAGAAATCTCACAGAGGAAGACATAGACATGGCCAACACGCACATGAGAAAATGCTCCGCATCACTTGCCATCAGGGAATTACAAATCAAAACCACAACGAGATACCACCTCACCCCAGTGAGAATGGGGAAAATTAATAAGGCAGGAAACCACAAATGTTGGAGAGGATGCGGAGAAAAGGGAACCCTCTTGCACTGTTGGTGGGAATGTGAACTGGTGCAGCCACTCTGGAAAACTGTGTGGAGGTTCCTCAGAGTTAAAAATAGACCTGCCCTACGACCCAGCAATTGCACTGTTGGGGATTTACCCCAAAGATCCAGATGCAATGAAATGCCGGGACACCTGCACCCCGATGTTTATAGCAGCAATGGCCACGATAGCCAAACTGTGGAAGGAGCCTCGGTGTCCATCGAAAGATGAATGGATAAAGCAGATGTGGTTTATGTATACAATGGAATATTCCTCAGCCGTTAGAAATGACAAATACCCACCATTTGCTTCAACGTGGATGGAACTGGAGGGTATTATGCTGAGTGAAGTAAGTCATTCGGAGAAGGACAAACATTATATGTTCTCATTCATTTGGGGAATATAAATAATAGTGAAAGGGAATAGAAGGGAAGGGAGAAGAAATGTGTGGGAAATATCAGAAAGGGAGACAGAACATAAAGACTCCTAACTCTGGGAAATGAACTAAGGGTGGTGGAAGGGGAGGAGGGCGGGGGGTGGGGGTGAATGGGTCGGGCACTGAGGGGGGCACTTGACGGGATGAGCACTGGGTGTTATTCTGTATGTTGGTAAATTGAACACCAATAAAAAATAAATTTATTAAAAAAATAATAAAATTGCATTTATGGGACACCTGGGTCGCTCAGTGGTTAGGTGTCTCCTCAGTTTGTGATCCCGGGGTCCTAGGATTGAGTTCCTCATCAGTCCTCCTGTGGGAAGCCTGATTCTCTTTCTGTCTCTGCCTCTCTCTCTGTGTCTCTCATGAATAAATAAATAAAGTCTTAAAAATAATAAAATTACATTTACCATATAAAACTGACCTGGACTGTCAGTTATGCTAGAACAATGCTGGCAACGAAGACACAGCAGATTAAAAAAATGACACTATTAAGAAAAGAAGTGTATCATTTCAGCAGACCATTTATTATATTCAAGACATTTTGGGAAGTAAAACATAAGCCAGTTATTGTGCCTCTGCCCTGCAGGGGCTTATTATGGTCAATTGAGGACACGCACACAAGTATTCTGTTATAAGATCTTCTCTGATGAGTGCAGTGGGGATGAGTCAGTTTAGAATAAAGTGACTTCAAGGAAGAAGCCACATTAGAATTGAATCTTGGAAACTGAGTAAAATTTCATATGGGTGAGGAATGGAGATATTTCAGGAAGGCGGTAGCAAAAAATACAATGACATGTAAATTCAGGGATTTCTTCAGGAACACTGAATATACTCCAAAAGTAGAGTCAGGGGTGGAATAAATGTGGCCATGGTGACAAAGGAAGCTGGAAATTTAAGGGGGGGGGGGGGAATTTCCCAAGAAGATACAAAAAGATGTGGTACATTCAAACAACTCAGTAAGTGTGAAACTTGGAACTCTTAGTTATAAAACAGGCTTTAAAAGGTCTTTCCCTGGCACCTGACGTAGGTGCCAAGTGTAATGACAAATAACCTGTTTTGAGGAGACAGAGCACACTGGAAGTGAAACAGTTTTTACTGCTGTCTGTGGACTAGCTTTGTGACAAGAATGGGAGACAAGGGTATATAAAATCCCCACCTTAATGTGGGCTGAAGGATGTCACATCAACAAGCAGGAAGGATGGCTGAAGAAGACAAAGAGAAGAGCAGTTTGAAGAAAGTTGTATCCAGGGAAGGTAGGCCGCTGACAGGCCCTGATGTCGGTGCAGGAGTGACTGAGCTGGAATCAAGCCCTACTGTTGCCTGCACAGGGAAATACATCAGGTCAGTCTGTACCTCCGAGAACAAAGACATTTTATTTGGTATATTTAAAAAAATATTTTGGCATATTTTTAAATATTTTTTAAAAACTTCATTTATTTATTCATGAGAGACACTCAGAGAGAGGCAGAGGCATAGTCAGGGGGAGGAGCAGAGGGAGAAACAGGCTCCCCTGGGGGAGCCCGATGCAGAACTCAATCCCAGGACCCCGGGATCACACCCTGAGCCACAGGCAGATGCTCAACCGCTGAGGCACCCAGGTGTCCCACCTATTTGGTTTTTAATGCAGGCCAATTGTACCAAACACTATCCCACTTGTAGTAATAATCTATTTGGAGTAAACAAGCTGTTTAGAAAGAGTATGAATTAGAAATTTTGGAGAATGACACAAGGCAAATAAATCAGAATAGTAGAGTAGTAGCCTCCTAGTAGGTCTCTGTCCAGAACAAAGGATTCACCATGATGTTTTTAAGCCTGTATTCAGATAGCACCATTTTTCTGCTCAGAACTCTTAATGTCTTTATCATTTAAATTAAAAGCAAAGTCCTGACAAAGTCCTTATAAAGTTGTATAAGATCTGATCCTGGGCTGCTTCTTTGACTTCCACTCCTACCACTTTCCTTCTCATTCATTTTGCTCTACTTCTTTCCTTTACCTAGAGCACACCAATCACTCCCCAACTCAGGGACTCTGCATGGTGAGTCTCCCCATCAAGAATGCTCTACCCTAGATATCTGCTCCCTCACTGCCTTTTGTTTTTATGTCACCTAGAGAGTCTATCTTTGACCATTATATATATTATAAATTTATATATATAAATTAGTAATAACTGACCCAAAACTCACCCCACTCATTTTCCCCCTTACCTTGCATTGTTGGCCTCTATAGCACTAGAATGTAGGCTCCAGAAATGAGGGATATTTTTGAGCAGAAATATTTTTTAAACCAGGTGATGTATGAAAAAGACCATTCCAAAACAGCATAGGCCAAAGCATAGACTCTGTTATCTTCTCAGTGAGACACCACATGAAACTACTTTCATATGAGAAAATTTTTCAAGTGAGTCTAGTACTATATCAAAGTTTTAGATTGCCTTCTTGAAATATAGGAATCAGGAAAACCATCATGGGGCCTTCCCTTATTAAGTTCTCTATCTCCTCCATATTTCAGTAGCATTTTGTATCTTATGGCTCTTTCTAGGGCCCTATTGTACTTATATACATGTATCTATCTACGTATGTATGCATGCATGTATGCGTGCTTCTGACTTTGACAAAATGTATTCCTGTTTGAGCCCTTTACACAGAGAGGTTGCCAGCAGAAGGAGGCAGAAGTACTACTCTCACAGTGTCCAAGTGTAACGCAGCTGGGGATTTGGAGAGTGGAATTGTTACTTGTGCTATAGCATGGCTTGAACTTAGTGAGGACTATGGGAAAACTGGTTCTATTTTGGCTCTCAAGGGTTTGCACCCTTGATGTGAATGTATGTTTTTATGATGGACCTTGAACAGCCAAAATGCTGCTCTTGAGAGGTTTTGGTGGACATGACAGATGGAGAATCTTGAGAGGATTTTTCATGAGCACTCAAGATAAACCACATATAATAATGATGTGAAATATAGAAGGGAGGCTGGAGGCCCTATGTTCTATAGGGCAGGAGGCAGTGAGTCTGAATATTTTTTATACGATGTGGTCCACAATGGTGAGGCTTAGAGAATTTGGATTAAAATAGCATGAAAGCCACCTGATGATAAAACTCAGAATTGGATTTAACACCAAACCAAACTGTCTGTTTCAAAGTTTGTTTAGTATTTGTTCCATTTGTCTGCGGTTGTCTGTGGCAACATGCTGAAGCTCAAAGAGTTCTCTTGCTATCTGTTTAGGTGCAGAGAGAAACATGCTTGTAGGGGACCTGCCTTCTATTAATGGAGATTGCTTCTTTACTTAGGAATTAAACAAACTATGTGTTCACAGTTAGTTAAATGAAACCGTTCATGTTTTGTGGGCAGTTTAGCTAGACTCTAATAGTTTTGTTTTCAAAAGAAAAAGAATTCTTTTTCCTTCATAAGGATTAGTCTGATCTGATGCCATTGGACAACGAAATTATAGAGACACAGCACATTTTTAAGTAAGCAGGGTTTTAAAAAATATCATTGTTATTTTGATAGTCTAAATCTACCCTTATGCTACTGAAAACATTGTTGTCGGTGGAAAAAACAAAAATATTTGCCATTCCCCTCTTTTCAAGACTGCTTGAAAATACTCTGCTAGCTTTTCCTAGTAAGCTTTCTAGCCTTGCTGAGACTGAATAAGATTTTCAAGCTCTGCTCTCTCAATCCTTATTTATTTGATTCAAAGAAATGTTTCAGGAACTTTCTCAGGAAGCAGATTCAGGTGAAGCTTACACTACTGCAAAAAAAAGAAAGTCCCTGAAAAGCCCAAGAGATGAAAGAAATTTCATTTATTCAACAACCATTTATTAAACTATTATGAGGCAGGTACTGTTCTAGGTTCTGGGTATGTAGCCATGAATAAGACAGGCAATAATCCCTGCATATTGTGGGAAGGATACAGATAAACAAACACATGGATAATAATTATGCTAGTCAGATGGTGGCAGTGCTGTGGAGAACAAAAAAGCAGGGATGGGTGATGCGGAGTAATGAGGGTCGGGAGGGACAGGTTTGCAACATTAACAGGTTGGTCAGTGATAAACTCCGTGAGAGTGACAGTTGCAAAGACCTGACAGAGAAGAGGAAAAAAGCCATTGAGATATCCAGAAAAAGAAAGAGAACTCTTTTTAAGTGGAGGAAAAATAAGTGCATAGGCCTTGAGATAGGAAGCTGCCTGGAGTGTTCCAGAAGCAGCAAGGAAACCCAGCGTGGTTGGAGCAGACAGTGGAAATAGCTGAGGACAGAGGCCCCATAGGCAAGAGTGGGAGCTCAGATGCCCTTGAATCATTAAGATAATTTTTTTTTTTGGTTTTTGTTCTGAGAGGGGAAAGTCATCAGAGAACTCTGAACAGAGCTGAGCCATGATTAAACTTAAATTTTATAAGGATCACTCTTGCTGTTGTGTCACTGACAGGCCACAAGGGAACAAGGGCAGAAGCAGGGTCACTGTCATTTGTGGCTGACTGTACTGTTGATTTTCACTGTTCGTGGCAGCAATGGTCTGTAAAGTTGCTGCATATACTGAAGTAGTGCATATCGAATCATTGCTCCTAGGGGAAAGATGGGGTTAGGTTCCTATGAGCATTTGGTAATCACATCTTCATAAACATACCTTATTTTATGCCTGTTTCTGTTTACTGACATCATACTTTATATTTATGATTGACTAACTTTTAAATCATCGCCAGTAGCACTGTAACTTAAGCCTAAATGAAGCTTGTTTAAAACACACATTTTCTCCTTATGACACACCACAGCCTTCCTGTACTTAGGAATACTACTAGACAGTACATCAGCAGTATTCAGGGCCATTTTAAACAGCAAAAATGCAAAAAACATGATGCTTAGAAGACTGCAGAGAGAACATCTGTATATGAGTTAGAACAAGAAGACAGCAGGTTCTCTTGTTTGGCCTTAGCTAGGATTTTGAGTGTCAGGCAGCTCCACACATGTTTGCAAATGTCTCAAAGTGCCACAAGTATTGATTTTAGGGTCACAAATAAGTTTCAATGAGTAAGTGAATTCTCAAATACAGAGTTGTAAACACTGAGGTTCTACTACAGTATTTTCCAGTATTGTAATATTTTATTGTGGGGTGATTTTCCCTTTGTTTCTACATGTTTTGTAACAGCTTTTGTCCCGGACTCTGGTTCAGGGTGTTTGCCTAGCAAACAACCTTGGGGGATAGAGAGGCAGATTTTTTTTTTTTTTCTGACTGGATAATAGAGTTAATGCCTTCCTCTTGGACAAAGTTTGGGCAGGTTCTCTAGCAGACCCTGTGTAAGATGAGGGTTTGCTAACCCCACTGTGAACAGGATCCTTCGGGGCCTGCCCCTGCATGATTTCCATTGGACTTTGGAGCAAGGAAAACTTGCAAGCATGAAGCTCATGCTGTTCATTCTTCCATGAGTAATAAAGTCTTTCACTCCCGATCTAGAAGTCTTGTGTCTTCTGCCAGCATCTGCGAAACTATAGCAGGCTAAATTGGTACCCACAAGTAGTATGAATCTTAGACCCTTCACAATTCCTGGAATAGTCTTAATTTAAAAATTTGATTCTTACATCTCTTAAAACTGTTGCTTACAAATTGGGGGGCAGGTAAATGTCTCATTTAATGAGTGTTTTTCACATTTCTTGATAGGAGCTTCAATCAAAATAATAAAATAAATTGTTTAGTCCACAATCATTTCTAATACACATATACCCACTTGAAATAGTTTCCCTTTTACTTTTTTTCTCTCACTACAAAATTATAGAAAATGTTCTTTTTCCTTCAAGCACTGTCTTGGAATATAAAACTCCTTTAGGTGACTACATGTGTCTACTGATAAGTCAAAATAACACCATTTAAATGTAGTTTCACGTGAAGGAAAAAAACAGTATAATTTGAGAAATAACCATAATTTTACATATATAGAAGTTATTTTGACTGGGATAGCAATCTAACTGACATTAAAACACTGAGTAAATGCAGCTGGAAATACAGGATTCCCCTGCTTCTCACATGAGAATACCCTTTGTTAGAAATAATTCATATGGATAATGTTCTAAAATTCAACTCTAATTATTCCAGAGCCCCCCCCTCCTTCTCTCTCTCTCTCTCTCTCTCTCTCTCTCTCTGTCTCTCTCTATTAGAAAGACCTCCAACTATGGATCAGAAAAAAAGAAAGAATCACTGATAGTACTTTGACACTATTATCATAACAATGCAGATACTGTAAATGTGAAATAATGAATCATATATTAAAGCTATTTTTTTAAGTAAATCAAAGATCCTATTATGAAAAGAGGCCATTAAAACTTTAATTTAAAATCATATAGTACAAAGGGGTCAAATCTCATATCTTGACAAGGTTTTCAATTTGAGAACTAGCTCTTACATCCCCAGTACTGAGTCCTTTTAACAGTAAAGTCTAATTTAAAATTTAAAAGAGAATGAGAAAGGAATGGAAATTCTCACTGATGACTCAGCTGTGTTTAGGTCTGCAATCTGCCTGCTTTATATCTCCTCTTCCTGATGTCTTACTCTCTTCTGCCAATCATCTAGTGCAAAGAAATTTATGGCAATATGCAAACTCTAAAAAGTTTTAAAAATGGAATGGAAGTTTGCATTTATCACCCCTTCCTAAGTTATGACATCTATCAAATGAAAGTTTTTTTCTTTTGCTATCAAAATTTTCTACTTGACAAGCTGAATTTCAGTGCCTGTTAGTATTTTTTTTATTAAATATGATATGATGACCATATCCTCCAAATACACAAAAAAGATTATTAATGATTTGTGGGTGAATATGTAATCTGTTGTTTTCAGCTTATACCCACCCACCTCATTTCCCTCATACCCAGTGAGGAAGGTGTGATGACAATTTTGGATTCAAGTAGCATTCATCTCGTTCATTCTCCAGCCTCTTTGTTCTTTTCAATTAGTTTTGGCAATCACCTGTAATAGTTCTATCAGACCTCTTGGACTTTGAGCTGCAATGTGGCTTTATTTCTCCAGTTTTCCAGTTCTTGGCACAATTTGCCTGATTCTGTGGCCTTCAGACCCATGGAAGTCTAAAGAATGTGTCTCCTTCACCCAGTTGCTGCTGCCACCTCTGGTGTCTCAGCTGCTGTGCTAGAAAGTCTTCCTGCTGCTAGAGCTGCTACTGATGCCAGGCTGGCTCTGCCTCCCCCTTGCTAGGCCCCTGTTTTAGGACGTGCTCCAGTGCCCGGGGTCTCCATAGGAGTGTGGAGGATACTCCATACATTGTTAAGCTTGAAATCTTTAACATGTGCTTACAAGTTCTTTCAGTTCTCAAGATTTTGGGTAAAAATAGCTATTTCAGTTGCTTTGTTCATTTTTTTTTTCATTAAAAAAAAAACAAAAAACCTCATTAGAGACAGAGCATGATAAAATACTAAAATTGCTCTGCCCCACCCGATGGTGAGAATGTTGCTATTCAGGTGAGCATCCTCATCCCTTCCCACTAATTCTTTCCCTGGAGGTATCTCAGAATCTGAAGTCACTATAATGATGGCTCATCTCACCAGCCCCCCAGACTGGTAATAGAATCCAGTGGTTAAAAGCACAGACTCTGGAGCCAGACTTTCAAGGTCTGAACACCGGATCCATCACTTGCTACTCCTATGATCTTGGGAAAATTATTTAACCTGTTTGTAATCTCCATTTTTTTCAACTGCGAAGAGGATAATTGTGAATATAAGAATGAAAATACATGTAAAGCTCTTAGAATAGTGCCGGGCCATAGTAGGCCCTATATAGGCTTTTGCCATTAAAATTATTAGAGTAATACCACTTCAATACTCAATAAAAACAGCCCTACAAAATTTACTAAAAATTCTATAATTTTATACCAACTTCTATTGACCATGCTGCAGATACATCTATTTTTTTTCAGATACATCTATTTAATCTTTGTCTCCCTTCTCCACTTCTGAAAACCTTGATTTGCCACAGTGCACTATCATCATATTTCAATGACCTACCCACTGAAGGCGATGGAATCAGTTCAATAGGTTCAAGTTCAAAATGACAAAGTTTACCTCATGCTCTAAGAGTAATAAAAAACCACATGTAATTATTACCTTCAGATACACATGGTAAACATAAAGCCTTGTTTTCTGCTCCTGAAAATCCCTATCACTATTAGTAGAAGGTAAGAGCGATAATCTTTTGGTACAGGATCCCAAAGGAAGTAGGAATGAATGGTCCATTTCAGCTTAATACTCATTCTGAAAACGATCCAGGTCACTGACTCAGTACAAATGAAGTTCCTCTCTGCTTCAACTCAATTACTAATGAACATCCTGATTGCCCTCAAAAGTAAATTGGCAGCTGTATTAAGTTCTACAAGAAATTTGTACCTTAGGTGATCCAAGTATAGATTTCTTCCTTCAGTGTAGCTTCCAGATAGTCTCCCAAGGAGAGGCATAAGTAGAACATTTTGCTTTCTGAATATGAGTGCTGGAGAATATTTTTTGTTTCTCCAAGTCTTCATTATTTTGTTAAATTTAACACCAAAGTGAATCTTACAACTGAATAGCCACATGTAAGAGTCAATTCTATTCCATAAACACTTTTAAAAGTTTACTAGATACACAGTTCGTTTAAGTGCAGTTATCTCAAGGAAAACGATCAAAAACAGGTTTTGACATGCAGTACATTGCAACTGTGAGGAGTGATTGGCTATATCAAATGTATGAAGTCTGCAAAATACTGAACTGAAGAGCTTGGTTAACATTTGACTTCAGAAAGATGATGATGGTATTTTATAAATTCTGGTTGATATGGTCACATTCCTGTTACAATATTGTCAAGAACAGTGATGTTAAATGTTAGCAGAGCCTTATAAGAAGACTTATTCTCTATTAGGATATGAAGGCATTTAATATATATAAGCTGGAGCTAATTAAATATCAGAATATAGTGGAAAGCCATATAAATTAAACTTAGAATGTTTAAGATTATTGGTATTTCTAATCAAGGTTATAATAGTTAGAGGAAAATAGCAGAAATTCGGATATTTATTCAGTCATTCAAAAGAGTATTAATGCCTGGCACATGCTAAGATTATAATAGGGAATAAAGCAAACAATAAACAGACATTTCAATCCTTCTAGGCCTACATTCTAATGGGAATGAAAGGATATGAAAAGTGAATGTGAGTAAAGAGATAAAGATATGAATGAAATATTACCTGAAGGTAGGACTAGCAAAGAAGAATTTATCCTTAAAGAAGTATCATCAATGTATAGGTAGATACAGTTACTCAGATACAGCATATCAGTTGATACTATCCTGATACCTTTTTCTGCTGGGGCAGTAAAACATCTATGAGAAAAGCCACACTTTCAAAACTACTGAACAAAGAACTTGATTATGTATGCTTTTCTGAAACAATGGATAGTGTAAAAAGGAGGTCTAAGAAATATTGGCCTTCTTATGGGATATTTTATTGAAATGACAGCTAGAATTGGTTGTCTCCTTGGGACAGCAGTCCTTTTTGGTATGGTAATTATGACTCGAATATGGGGATGGAAATACATGACTAAGAGTGTGGAATGACTGGACCTGTGTGTGTGTGAAAGAGCGTATATGAGTTTGTGTAAAGTGTGATGTGTGTGTATGCAGATGAGAAATTTAATTTTGTAATGAGAAAATCTGCAAAAAATCAATTTTCTGTTTTTTGGTGATTTATCTTAAAATTTCCACTGTGTAATCTACTCTACATATACTTTACTTGATAAAGGTACTTATATGTTGGTGAACAGACTAAATTTATTTTACTTAGTAACTTAGACATAATCATCTATAGTACTTCTAAGCTGACACAGTGATTTTTCAAAAATACTAACTGGCTTAATTAATACAAATAAATTACTTAATATATATTAGGTTTTTTTGTTCCTTAATCCTCACACTCTATGGTACTTGTTATTTTTAGTGTCTCCATACACTGGGAAATATAATTAAAGTTGAAAATATTTACTTCTTCAATGGAAAATAAATTTAAATTGTTTCCACATAGCTGGAATATATTTATCCCTTCTAACACATTTAATTAGGAAGAAAAACACTTCACTAGAATGACTACTGACTCCAGTAAACAATTCTTTTTTTTTCTCAGAGAGCAATAATTGACTTCTAAAAACAATTATTTCTGTTTTTCTAAAATAAAATTGATATTTTAGTAAAATTTTTAATTTTTAAAATTTGCTTAGATGTGGTGAAGATATGTATTTAAAATATTTTTGTGATATATTCTGAATACCTTTCTGGTCATACTGATTTTGTAATTTAAAAACCTCAAGAATTATATTAATACTCTATAGGGGGGATCCCTGGGTGGCGCAGCGGTTTAGTGCCTGCCTTTGGCCCAGGGAGCGATCCTGGAGACCCGGGATCGAATCCCACGTCAGGCTCCCGGTGCATGGAGCCTGCTTCTTCCTCTGCCTGTGTCTCTGCATGTCTCTCTCACTGTGTGCCTATCATAAATAAATAAAAAAATAAAAAAAAAACTCTATAGGGTATTCTTTTAATAGAAAATTTGTTTATGAATATTGAAGTTATGTTAATAAACATATTTCTCAAATTTTTCTGAACTCCATCCATGTATATTTTACTGTAATGAATTCTTCCCTATAAATCTAGAGTTATGTTACCAATCAGATGGTCCATGAAGAATCAATAAATACCAAAAGCTATTATTATTTGTAAAAAGTTCTTAACAATGAGTTGGTGAGATGATGAGTGACTTAGAATGATTTAATCTGCCTAAAGTTTTCCAAATGTGATTTTTACATTTTATTATGAGGATTCAAGCAAATAAAGTAATTTCAGAACTTTCAATAATATTCACACTGAAGATAATTTATTGGGGCACCTGGGTATCTCAGTGGTTGAGCATCTGCCTTTGGCTCAGGTCATGATCTTGGGGTCCTGGGATCAAGTCCCACATCAGGTTCCCTGCAAGGAGCCTGCATCTCCCTCTGCCTATGTCTCTGCCTCTCTCTGTATCTCTCATGAATAAATAAATAATATCTTTTAAAAAAAGATAATTTCTTTAGAAGGAATTAAATCTTATTTCTGGGGGCAGCCCCGGTGGCGCAGCGGTTTAGCACCGCCTTCAGCCCAGGGCATGATCTTGGAGACACAGGATCGAGTCCCACGTCGGGCTCCTTGTGTGGAGCCTGCTTCTCCTTCTGCCTGTGTCTCTGCCTCTCTCTCTCTCTCTCTCTGAATGAATAAATAAAACCTTTAAAAAATAACAAAAAAAATCTTATTTCTGGAAACAGAGTAAGCAAGTACATGACCTAATTTTTTTGACTTTTGGAGATATCTTCTTTACAATTTCTTCCAAACTGTGGGTCTGTTAGATGGAGGTTTTCTTTTCTTTTCTTTTCTTTTCTTTTCTTTTCTTTTCTTTTCTTTTCTTTCTTTTCTTTTCTTTTTTTCTTTCTTTTCTTTTCTTTTCTTTTCTTTCTTTTTTTCTTTTTCTTTTCTTTTTTCTTTTTTCTTTTCTTTCTTTTCTTTTTTTCTTTTCTTTTCTTTCTCTTTCTTTCTTTCTTTCTTTCTTTCTTTCTTTCTTTCTTTCTTCTTTCTAGATTTATTTATTTATTTGAGAGTAAGAGAGCGAGAGAGAGAGGGCATGAGTGGGGAAGGAGCAGAGGGAGAGGGAGACAGGCAGCTCCCTGTTAGGCAGCTCAATGCAGGGCTCAATCCCAGGACCCTGGGGATCATGACCTGAGCTGAAGGCAGACAGTTAACTGAGTCACCCAGGTGCCCTTATATGAGGTTTTCTACATCTCCCATAATTTCTTGAATATTACTTTAGAAAAATATGTTGAGGAATATATAGGCTGAGAAAAATTATAAAGTTATATAAATGCCCCAAAGAAAAGAGTAATACAATTATGCTTTTTCTATTTTTCTCATCTGTGACATTAATAAAAATGCTTCAGACTTATGTATTAATTTACTTTTAAGAAGAGATTTGACAAACTATTATGGTTTATTTCATTTTCTTCATGCTTTATACAAAACTTGAAATTTAAGTAATTCTAAAGGAGATCTATCCCTATAGACACTAATGTGCTCTGATTCTAAAATCAATTTCTCTGGTACTTCCCAAGTGTGCAGTTTTGAAATATGGTTTTGGTCAAAAGGTGAAGCAAAGAGCAGGCAAATGTGACACAGGTCTTCTGTTGGGTGACAAGCTCAAGAATGATAAAGGAGTAATAGATCTGGAGTTCTGGTTATATTCTTAGAGCTTTCATTAAGTTTAGTTTTGGTCAAAGTATGTGTTTTTATTATATTCTTTGTTGTTCAGTAGTGGATTTCATGCTAAAATTCAATGACAGTATCCATTAGTAAAGCCTACTTAAAACTCTGATTACTGGAAAGGAAGTATGTAATATCCACTTACTTGCTGACATTGGGGCAGTGGAATTTTCAATCGGCTCCTTATCTTCTGCAAAAAAATTTTTATTACATTTTTCTTCATGGGTTTTTGAATCCTATATGCCTATTTTGTAATCCTACATTTTGCCGGTCTTTTAAAGTATCCATTTATATGCATTTATTCTATTTTTATTCTCTTGTATCTATTGTTTTATCAGGCAGTTTTAATATTCTGGTACTACATATGCTTTTTCTCCTTACTCAGGCACTGTAGTCTATAATAATAGCAATCAAGGCAGTTCATTCTGACAAATGTGTGTCAGAAAAAGCCTGCTGTGACTTTGAAATATTGAAAGTGACTGATAACATAATGTGTGAAGCAGAATAAATGCATACAAATGGAAGTTTTAGCTGAGCAGTCAAAGAATGAACTAAATACAGTGTCAGAACTCGGCCCTGAAAGCTCTGGGTGTCAGTGGTTACAATGGCAAATTACTAAATGCACTTTGCAAAGTGTTTTATGAATAAAGCAAGGGCTGGACCTTTATCATTTCTCTTTGTGCTTGGGCTTCTGCAGGAAGCACAACCAAGTGATGTTCCCTTAAAAACTTTCCGGTTTGAGGAGTCACACAGTGGTTAAAAAGAAGACAAAGGCACTAACGGGCAGTTGGGAAATATGATAAGAGAGAGGATGAGATCACTAAATGTAGAACATGAAAAGTTTGGCTACTGGTCGGACAGACATCTGGGCTACAATAAATCCATTTACTAAGAAACACCCAGGACATAAAAGAATAAATCTTGATTGGCTATTTGCTAAAACCTGTCCTTATTTTTGAAAAGTACACTGACATTTAAAATGGAGTGCTTTGAAGAGAAAGAGATAATAAAAATAAATCCTTCAATATTTGAACACTGCATAGATGGCAAATAGAATTTCCTCATGTGTGAGACTCACTGACTTTACACATTTCTTGCTAGCTCCTGCTTGCCGACGTGCAGAGGACCTAATAAAATCAGACACATTGACTTCATACAGGTTCAGCAGGGATTAGACTTTCATCCAAGAGAGGTGCCTCATTCTTCTGCACTAAAGGGAGGTTGTTTGGAGAAAAAGATTGGCTAAGCAGTCAAACTAGTAGGGGAAAAACAGTCTCTCTCTCTCTTTCTCTCTCTACACTTCCCCTCCTTCCTCCTTCTCGCTTCCTTCCCTTCTGCTTTCTCTTAGCTAACTATATTTAGAAGGCAGTTTATTCTTCCTCAGGGATGTCAAGGCTGAAGGTACAAGTTAAGAGGGTCTGTGAGTACTCTGTTGGCAATTTTCACACATACAAAATAGAACACTTCTGGGCAGTGTTATAAATATAGGTATTAGAGAATATGCCTGAATCTATGTTCTTTTTAGAAGTGTGAATGAATTTAGTGTTCCCGGGTCTCAAAGTTCAAGAGTATAGGCCTGAGATACAGTGGTGTTGGCAGGTGCCTTAGGAGATGTTGCCAAATATATTAACTAATAAAAATGGAGTTTGCCTTCTCTGCCATTAAAAATGTGACTACTTTGAGAAGACTAACCGCTGGGGTGGAAATGTGACAGTGTGAAGGAGGCTCAGAGATTGCTCAAACAACTTTGTTTTCACCTTTTATTCTATAGCTTTTTTGGTTTGTTTTGTTCCACATTGTTCTTTTGTGTCTCAAGTTTACTTTTTTTTTTCTAACTTCTATTGTATTTTAGGTTGCTGTCATTTCTCATCTGGATTATTGCCATAAAATTCTGATTGGTCTCTGAGCTACTAGAGTCTTGCTTTAAGAAAATCGATAATCAAAACTGCAGGCAGAGTAAACATTATATAATGCATTTACCATCTAATCTCACTTAAAAACCTCCGATGGTGCCCTCATGCCCTCAAGATCAAGTCTGAATGCTGTGACCTGGTACCCTGGCCCGTGGGAAAGAGGCCGGAGGACTGCACTACAGCCCTGTGCTCCTCCCTCGGGTTGTTTGCTGCCATTCCCTGGTTCATACTCAAATCCACATGATGCCTTTTCCTCCTGTTCCTTCTGTTTAGAAAATACTTTATTTTATCGATTGTATGAGTCTGCTGCCATAACACACTACCATAGATTGGGAGGCTTAAACAACAGAAATTAATTTTCTTACAGTTCTGACGGCTAGAAATCCAGGATCAAGTTGTCAGCAGGGCAGGGCTGATTCTTCTGAGGCCCCTCTCTCTTTGGCTTGTAGATGGCTGTCCTTTCCCTGTGTCCTCACATGGTCTTTCCTGTGTGTGTCTGAGTCCTATTTTCTCATCTTAAAAGGACATTAGTCAGATTGAATTGATCTAGTGACTTCATTTAATCTTAATTACTTTGTTGAAAACCCTGTCTCCAATTCACATGCAGAGGTACTGGGGGTTAGAACTGTGGCATATGAATTTTGGGGTCACAATTCAGCCCATGACATCAACTAACTTCGACTAGTTTTTAAATGGTCTGTTCAGATCAATTCCACTAGGAAGCCTTCTCGATACTTTTCATATGGGTTCCATACTGATTCCCTGTGTTCCCAGAACACATACCACACTGAATAGAACACACCCTATTCATTTGTATTAATTCACTGAATAGAACACACCCTATTCACACTGAATAGAACACACCCTATTCATTTGAGATTAAGCAGCATGGAAGCTGGGGTGTGTGTAGTTCACAGCTCTAAATCCACTGCCTGACAGACTGTCTGGCATGTAGTAGCTGGTAAATAAATACTTGTTGAAGTACTGCCTCATTTGTTTTTTCCTTCTCTTTTCAAATCAATATACACGAACTTGAAACATAGTAAGTATACTGTATATGGTTGATTACACTGGTTTTAGTATAAATTTTCCTTTTTGGTTGACTATAAAATTTTTTTTGCACTTTTAAACTTATTTTTCATATTATTCCTATAGTGTGACTGTATCAAAATGGGAATATTGAGGTAATGTAAGGCCTCACATTCCACATTCTGCCTAAGAGCAGTCATATGGATTTCCAAACGGTAAAACTACAGAAGAAGGGAAAGCTTAAGAATGCAAATATGCTTTTTATCAGGTGTTTCATTGTGGATCCTATCTGCTGTATACAGTATAAACTGCACCAAGTGACCAAATCCTTTTGGAAAAATTCCTGTGCAATTCAACAGTTCTGAATTTGAAATCCTGTGCTATCAAAAGAATGAATGAATCCCTTGTGCTGCTTGCAAAACTGGTCATATATACAAGGTCATTTTTGATGGAGAAAAAGAGGAATATTCTAACCTCCTGGAACACATCATTGGTCATTAAGATAGACTTTCAGTGTTGGCAAAGGATGTGAGAAACTCTAAAAATGGTATGCAATGGCTCATTATTTAAATCTTTCCTAAAGGGATTTCTCTACCATCTTTTGCGAGATTATGCAGAATCTGTATTCTAGAGGGAGCCAGTTTTCAGAGAAATGATTCTACAGATGGTGGTCACAATGGCTATTTGAAACCTCAAACAGTCACCTTCCCATCTGAATAAGACACAAGATCTGACCATTTTTGTATGGAGTAAGTTGGCTCTACAAGCCTTTGTCTCAGAATAGAATTTTTTTTTTTTTTTGCAGTATGTATATATAAGGTTTCAAGGGACAACTCCTTTTAAAGCTTTCAATTTGCTACTCTTTTTTTTTTTTAAATCAATGATAACACAGAAAAGCTTTGCTTGAACATTTGTTTAAAAGCTTCTCTTTCAACACGCTACTTTCTCATTTATTTTTTTTTTTACATTTTTCTACATGCACAGAAGGTCAAAAATATTCTTAAAGTAGGACATAAAATTTTGCCTAAACCATCCCAAATGACTTATTTTTTAATGTAAGGAATGTGAAAGCAGAGTTGGTGGCATCAGCTTAGAAACTCCTGTGTTTCAAACTTTACATCAAGCACTGAGTGGCTTAAAGAAGGAGGCACACAGAAGGTCTTCTATAGCAAGTTGCTTACATACTCATGTTTCTTTGTTCCTTTTTTCCTTCACTCCTCTACAGTAATTTTGAATAAGGGATATGCACTTCCAAGACTTGTAGAGTTCAGGAAGAGAAAAACATACTTAGAGGATGTGATCGAAGATGCTTGATTTTTGTTTCATGAACTAAGGACATTAAGGAATCTGTGCCAATTTCCTGAATGAAAGGACATTTAATTCTCCAAATATAAGATGGATATCAAGACAAAGAAAAATATAGTTCTTTGAACTGAATTCATGGAGTTAACATCTGACTACACCGTCCTTATTTTATTAATTTCTTTTCTCACTTCACAACAGGCTGGTGAACATCTCTGAGCTGGTATCTATCTGCGGAAAGGCACTGGAAGCTGGCAATAACAGCGACTGGATTTCACCTATACGAAGACTATTTAGACTAAGGCAGGGAGTGGAGAGGCCTTGAGGCAGAAGCCAATACCAGGAGCCAGCCAGTGTCTTGGGATGCAGTTAGTGGGGAAGAGTGGCAAAATGGGGGAGGGATGAGAGGGGTGGAAGGGGCCAGACAAGAAGAGTCTCATGGGGTCTTTTATCTCTTCTGTTTTTCTTTTTGTCTTCATAATATCTGGTTCAAAATTCACATATCTACTTCAATTTTGGACATCTTAGAATTTAGGAGCTGGCCTAGGATTTTAGGGTTATTAGTTTATGAGATAGAAGATTTATAGCAGGGAAATCTGGACTTTTCTGTAATCTAAACTCTGTCAGGGTGGAACTATGATTATGGCTCATTCTGCTCTCCTCTCAGGCATGGTGTTTCCTCACTGAGACCTGGATGGGGATGTCCAGGAAACAAATGACAAATTGTTACTCTGAGTTTCAAGAATGTATGGTTTTCTGATTTTAAGTTAACAAAGGACCTATAGACTTTATAATGTAATGTAGAGGGAATCCACTAAGAAGATAGCCTTGAGGCTGTAAGAGGAAACTTGATTCTTTCCTTACGCAAAACCAAACCAAAATAATAAACAACTTATTTTATTAAATTTTGTACACCCTAAACAAGAAAACCAGAGACTTAGTGACAATGAGAGACTGTTTCTACTTTCAATGAATTATTTTGCTAATAAAATAAAGGAAGTATATTTTATTGAAATAGGGGTAATGGCCAAGGAGACGGTAGGTTTAAGTAAAAATCTGGAAGACTTACGGGATCCCTGGATGGCTCAGTGGTTTAGTGCCTGCCTTTGGCCGAGGGCATGCTCCTGGAGACCCGGGATCGAGTTCCGCATCAGGCTCCCTGCGTGGAGCCTGCTTCTCTTTCTGCCTGTGTTTCTGCCTCTCTCTCTCTGTCTCTCATGAATAAATAAATAAAATCTTTAAAAAAAAATCTGGAAGACTTCTATTCAATATAGCAGTTAATACCAGTTTTTTAAGTGCCCATAGGCAAAGCATTGTGGGGGACTCCCTCAGGATACAGAAAAACCAACTAATTACAAGGATTCTAGAGATACAAGAAGAACAAGTACCACCACAAAAGGATTTGAAAGACAGTGTGATACAGTCAATTTAGCAGTTATGAAAAGTGTTGCTGGTTGTTGAAGACCTCTTGGTTGATGAGGCAGAAGAAATCAAACAAGTGGAATTGAGGATGAAGTGCAAAAGGACCGAATAATTTTAACTGCTTAGCCCCATATAATTTAGGTTTATAGAGTCAACACTAAAGTGTTTTCTCCCATATGCTCTCTAAATCTTAGTTTCTTAATCTATAGAGGAGGTACAATGATCCTTCCTTCAGAGATGTTTTGCAAGAATTAAATGAGGTAATATAGATTGGGAATGATCTGTACATGATGGAATGTGAAGATCAAAAAATTGAAGACATGGGCAAGGAGGAGGAAAACGGACACTTGAGAGAGCATGAGAAGAGTAAAGAGGAAGGAAGTCAAGACCATGTATGAAAACAGCAACTCTGCAAGAGTGGACCTCAAGTCAGCAGCATTCAGCCGCATCTGGAACTTGGTAGACATGTAAATCATGTTCATAAAATATCAGACACTCTGGGCCTAGCGGTCTGTGTTTTAGCAGTCCTGCCAGGTGATGCTGATGTTTGCTCAAGTTTGAGAACTCCCGAGCTACAGCAAGCCACAGCACAGCTGAGGCAGTCCAGAGCAGCAGCTCACGACTTCTTTTAAGAAACTACTATCACAGAAAACAGATGAATAACAATAACACAAAAAGAGAAATAGCTATCGAGCACCAACACTGTTGCCAGGATTGCTCTAGATCTTGAGGATACAGAAATTGTGTAATTTACTGACATTACTTATCGTGCACTTTTCCAGTCTCTTTTCTACTAGTGCTTCTTCCTGTTTTCCTCTAATAGGGCTCTTTGGTGCTGGGCTCTCTTTTTTGCTGCACATATTTTCTCTTGATTTTCTCCATCCCTTGTTGCTTTGTATCAATAAATCCTAAGTCTGTATCTTTCCCCTCCATCTCACCAACTCTCCTGTCTCATACTTCCAACAGTTTTCAGATAGACCTTATGATGTTGCTGCAAATCCAACATGTACAAAACCAATAGCATGCACTCCCTTTCCATAATTTCCTCCTTGTCATGTTTCTAGTTACAACTTTCCATTGAGTATATGGTATTATGCTTCTTTCAATCTTCCCCCTTCAGTCAGAGTGTATTGGATAGAGTGTGACATGTGGAGTGAGGGTGGGAGTCTCAGTTTAGCCATTCATTAATTGTAATTGAGCAGTTTACATAATAGTACCTATGTCTTGGGGTGTGGTGAGGGTTCAAGGGGTTAGTCCACAGAAAACCTTTGGAGGAGTAACACAATTAAATGTGTAGTAAATGATAATTTTTTATGGGTATTATTAATTCTTTCTCCTTTGTTCCTTATATTCTCTAATACCCATTAATTCTTTCTTCAGATTTGTTGGAAGGGACTTGATAGTTGACTCTTCAATGTCTCTTCCATCCCATTAGACAGAGAGTCTAGGCTATAAGTGTATATTCTCATGGGGATCCACTCAGTTCAGGAGTAAACACATGACCTTCAATGAACTAATTAAGCTGAAGGGACATATTTATACTCATATTTGAGAGAGTTTTCATTTTCTTCTCCTGAATGGAAACAGGGGAGCACATTATCCCTGTTGCTGCTATAAGCATTCTTTGTCACCAGGCAGGTCAGCTTGAGGACAGTTCTGTCTCACTCGCCAAAGATGGACAAGTAGAGATGTGGAAGGATCTTGGTCTTTGGCCAGAGTCCCTCATCCAGTGCCAAAGTCTTTTATAACTAGTACCTTCTACCTATAAAATTGTAATTCCTATTACTTTGTTTTCTTTCCTAAATTTCACATTTATATATTTAACTTCTTGTCTAATAAAAATGTCAAGTTTACCAAACCCAAGGCCAAAGTCTTAATTCCCCTGGCTCGTAACCTACTTCTGGCCCATGCATGACCAACTCAGGTAATGGAACCAACCACCACACACCCATTTGTTCAGAAGAAAAAGTTACCTTGATTCCCTGTTTACCTCACCGGTCACATTGATACCATTTGTCAGTCTTATCAGTTTTATAGCTATTATAGACTGGTACCTGTCACTTTTCATCATCTAAATTATATCAGCCTACACCTAGCCATTGTTGCCTCTCTCCAGGATTTCTGCACTCGTTTCCTTACTGATCTTTCTACATTTACTCTTGCTCATTGCCCTCCTTTTTTCTACCATATTTCCTTCTCTAAAAGCTAGAAGTAATAAATACTCCTCTTTTTAAAACTTACAACAGCTTGCCTTTGTTATTTGGAAAAAAATCTATAGTTCTTATTATGCTTTTTAAGGTTCTACAATACATCTGGGCCTAACTCTTTAGTTTCCTTTCATACTGCTCTCTTGTTTGTTCACTCTGCCCTGCTAGACTTTTTGCCATTCTTTAAATACTCCAAGCTGGTTCTCACTTCAGAGCTTTTACTTTTGTAGTTGCTTATATATAAAATATTCTTCATCCACATTTTACATTCAAGGTTGTAATCAAATGTTGCTTCCTCAGAAAAATCTTTTGCGATCCATCCCAACAATGATCTGTCTTTATTCTCTGTCCCAGTTATGTTTTTTCTTGGCATGCTTTTCCTAATGTGAAATTATCCTATTTTTTGTCTTATATATTGTGTTTTCTCAACTCTCCAGTATAATATAAGCTCCAAAAAAGCAATAATCTTGTCAGCCTTGCTCACTATTTTCTTCTCTGGAAAAACAAGAGTACGAAGCACTAAGTAGTTGCCTAACAAATATTTGTTGATCAAAAGAATAAACATGAATCCGACTCTCTAATATGTTGCTTGCCTTAGCAATCACAAGAGAGAATAGGATTCTTTTCCCCTCAAACATTATTTAACAAGAGTTTATTGAACGTCTACTAAGTATATATCACCTATCTATAGAAGATAAAAAAGGAGGAATTTTCAAGCTAAGAATTTAGAACATATTTAAAATGTCAAGGTATAAACATAAGAAATGAATAGAAAAGTGACATATGTGGTACAGAGAAGATAAAATACAGAAACACAATGGACCTGATAAGAACGGAATTTTCTAGGGAGGACTTAGGCTGAGGATGGATTATGAGGTGGAACCCACAGAATGCATAAGATTTGAGTAGGTTTAGAAATAACAGAGTAACTGTGTTCCTAGGTACAATATGTTAGGATACAATTAGGTTTGTGACTGTGAATGGAAAGGAGAGGAAAGTAAAAAGGGACATTTGGAAGCAATTTGCCTCATCTTGCCTTGTTTATGCCTCTGCTCTTCCCATAAGCTATGTCTCTGGTTTTCATTATCTTGAGGGAGAATGTGCCCTCAAGAAGAGCCAAGTCTATATCCATTGCTCTAGCCTCGCCCTCAAGTTTTCACCCTGTGTTGTCATTTGTCTGTTATAGTCTCTACATTTCCCTATATGAACACATCATCCTCCTGTGCCTCAAAATTAACATGTCAAGATCAAATTTAGTTCAAAATTAGTTCACTAGTAAAACTGGTTTTACTCTGAAGCCAACTTCCCCTCCTGGCTTCTCTTCTGTGATTTCTCCATTTCCCAGCCAGCAAGGCTAAGGACTTCATTTATGTTTGGTTCCCCTTTGCCCCATCTCTGTGTTTAGTTGTTGGCCAACATTACCTTTACAGTATCTCTCCCCTTCGTTCCATTTCCACTGCCTTCAGTCTACGTCAGGCATTTCATTTTACCTAAATGATCCATTCACCCATTTATTCAATTAATACTTATCAAATATCTAGTAGGTGGCAGGCTTTCTTCTAGATGCTTAGAATACATCTTTGAATAAAGCAGAGAAATACTCCTGCCTTCTTGGAGTTTATTTTATTTTATAGATACAGCAATGGCTTCCTAACTGGGAGCCTTCCTTCTAGTCAATTCCTCCTTTATTTCATGCATCAAGTCTTTCTAGACTGATCAAAAAGCATACTACTAATTATGACTATTCTTTTCCAAATTGTTCAGTGACTCCCCATGTCCTAAATCCACACAGCCTGACCTGATATTCTGGATCCCTAGGTTTTATGCTCTTCTATCTCGTCAACTTAAATAAATATTCACTGCCACTCTGCTGAATATATTCTGGTTGGGAGGTAATTTGTTTGGAAAATGTCTTTGGTTGCTAAAAAAATAGAAAAAAGGAAATGCACATTTGTAAAATTCATGTTGATTAGCTCAAAGAACATGAAAGTTTGCCTAGAAGGACCATGCTTACTTTTATGCAGGGTGCTATAGATACCTTGGTTAATACATGGAAAAAAAGACCCCAGTTGATAAAAATCATAAGAACAAAAATGTAAGCATAGAGAATATTATTTTGGAAAAATACAGAAAACTTTATCAGAACAGAAAATCTGTCATATATTTTTGTTTCAGGTTGTTGGCTCCTCCCATCAGGTCTCCATGTCTTACCATGGAACATTAGTAAGAATAACATTAAGGCACAATTTTTATATACACACTCTGAGGTAGTTATATATAAAATTAAAATGCTGGGTTTCAATTCTTTTCAATAGTTACTCACACTATTTCAAATATAAAGAGCTTCATAAAATGACAGTTGTAAAATGATTATGAAAAAGAAAGTAAATGCACACTTTGAAATAGATCATCTGTCTCTTTTTGAAATTGATACTAAAGCAGGAAATTATGTCCATTAAGACAAAAATCATTAGTGCCTGTTAGACTTATCATTCTGGGTTATATGGACTCATAAATGTCATTCCATATGGAAATCATATATTTTTATCTTAGACATACTTTAGTTCTAGAAATAGTAGGCTCTATTTCATATTAGTAAGCACTTGACATGTGAATAGACAATCTGACCAATTAGGTCAGATTAGGTTTTTTGTTAGTCTTTTTGGGGGCTGCTCAAAGAACTATGAAATGAGATAGATAAGAGGTGATTATGGATTCCATCAATTAAAAAGTCATGACGAATGAAAACTTCTGTGAAGGAAGAATTAGAGTTTTGGTGTGGCACAGTTTTCTTAAGCTGTTGGAAACAAAAGATTAAAAGAGGGAAAATAACTGTAGTATCCTCCACAGCTTTCTGTTTTCAATACTTTTGTTGTTTCCTTCTGATCAGCTGATATAAGACAGGTTTAGTTTCACACAGATCTGCCCCCTCATGGTAAAGGAGGACTTTTGCTGTTGACATGCAGTTTAAAGTCTTTGGAAATCGGCCATAGGTATTTTAGTGTGCAAGAGGGTGGCCACTTGAGTGGGCATGAAGACAGTTTGTATGCTTGATATCCTGTACCCACTGATACACAGACTTAGACCTATGATAGTAGGAACTCCGGTGGTATAGTGTTGGACAGCATGGGTTCAAACATGGCTCTGCTACTGATTAGCTTTATGACCTTGGAAAACTGAAAATATTTTTCTTGACTCAGTTTCCTCATCTCTAAAATGAGGCTATTCATAGTATTTACCTCACAAGTCTATTGTGAAGGTTAAATGACTTAATATAGTTAAGTACCTGGCACACAGTAAGTCTTCAGTGATTATTAACTATTATTTTAGGCTACAGTATAGTTTCTCTGTAAGTTAGGGATAACACAATCCATAGTGCCCTATCCATTATTTGTACTTTTTCTGTATGTCTCTGAAGTAATGACAATTTCAAAACAGGTGGTCTAGTCATGTTGATGATTCTGTTAAACATATTTACTAATACTCCTCCTTTATATTAGACATAACTGTGTTCTTGAAAACATTTATTTAACTAGTAGATTCTACAGATAAAAAACTGATTTTTTTAACAAAGAGAATGGCAGAACAGGGTAGGGGTGGAACCTGGACTGGAAGCTGAATTTGTGGTCCTAGTGCATGTTCTGACCTAAGTTGTTTGTTTGTTGACCTAAGTTTAAACTCTAGGCAGGTGACCCAACTTCCCAGTTTTACGTTCATAAAATTAGGGAATTCATCTAAATGCATGCCAAAGTTGCATTCATGTCTTATCTTCTATGGTTGTTTCTTCCATCAACACAATTATCATGCAAGCCTATGTACTTATTCCCATGCTGTTACCATTCTTAAAATATTTTAAAGGTCTATAAAGAAGTACCACATTCTCTGATTATCCTCAATGACATCAAATTTTCCCTTTAAAAAACATGTTGGGGCTAAGTCTGGTGAGTAAGATGAGTGTTTTGAGTGGAAAAATATGATGTAAATATAACAGAGTAAAAGTATTTTTGAGAGAGGGTTATAACTGGCTCTTGGGTGCACGTGTGTGTGAATGCCTGCACATGTGTTTGTGTGTATGGGTACTTTTAAGTGCAATATGTATTTGTAGTTCTAAGTTCTGATGTTTTTTGTTAAATTTCAGGCTTTAGTCACACCTGCTTTCTAACACTGTCCTAACTACGCTTTTTGTAAAACAACCACTTTTTGAATGAAATAACACTTACTAATATCTAGAAACAGCCCACATTTTATAAAATAATAAAAGGCTGATCCGACTTCTTGCAAAGCAGCTTCATCTAATGTCATGGGCTCATTATTCAGCTGAAATATTGCTCTGCACTTCACACTAGTCATTTATCTTCCCTGTACCTCAGTACTTTTTTTCAGAAAAGTCTAATAAAGATGCTTGTTTATAAAAGGTACTCTTGTACCTTGGATGAAGTATTCCCCAAATGCTGTATGATGTAAGTACAAGGAAAATAGAATCTTGTAACACTTCAAGATCTGCTCTATGGGATTGCACTATCTGATGGTCGGGATTGTGCTCAGCATTGAGAATGCGTCTTCTCTGTGAGAGTAAAGCCTGGCAATTTTCTTAATTTGACTACTGCTTTACAGGATTAATTAATCAATCTCAAGTCATATAGCACCATTGTGATGAATATTTTTGAAATATTTACATATGGGAAATATCACCATTTGTACTTTTACTCCCATTTAATTAATTAGGCCAAACATTGAAACAAATGTAAATTACTTAGATTCTCCATTAGAAGCAGCAGTCAGAATGATGGGTAAAGTGCACAGAATACTAGGCACAAAAACAGCTTCATGAGGATTCAGGAAACAGAAAAAAAATGACTAATAAGTTACTTCATTTTTTTCTCTTTTGGTGAAGTTTCCTAAATTCAAAATTCTAAATTTAAAATAAATGTTTTAAAAGTGACTGCTCTGAAATAAGAATAGTATATTATTTTATGGTTTCTAGAGGCCAATCCTTATTTAACACATGTATATAATATGAGAAAAGAAAATAATATCCTTCAACACTTTATAGGTTAAAATATGTTAAATAAAAATATATGTACAAATATATATTATTATTTTATTCTAGTCCAGTCTCTATTTGAAAGTGAATGTTTCGTGTCCTCTTTACCTTTGTGTTTGTGACTCCTGAAATATTTTTCCTTACTACTTTATACAAAAATGACCACCTAAACGATCTTGTTTTCTTGATCCAGAACAGAAAATGTGGTTGTGATGAAACCAGTTGGTTTCAGTGATATGTGTGTGTGTGTGAATGTATTTTCTAAAATTTATTTACTTATTTATTTTTAAAAATAGTATCTGATATGTGAGACAGAAGAATACCACTAGGGATATGTTAATGTAATTTAAGCAAGTGTAGAACAAAAGTCTATAAGCTATAAGTCTATACCCACTGGGTAGTGAGTTACATTTTTCAAAAATCATCATCATTTTTCTATAAATAATTTTTCAGTTGGTTTTACCTGGACATGAAATTGAGCTGATGCAAAACTTGCAATAAATGACCAAAAAGGAAAAATGAGGGTTGGAAGAAGAATGCAAGAGAAAGCTGCTGTGACCATTTGGATTTGCCCGTCCTTTTCCCTTCAGATTCCTGGATTATATTCACTCCTCTGATCCCCACCAAGTCCTCTCTATCCCTCTTCAAATAGTACCATTTTTCTAATCTTTTCTCCTCCATCTCACTGAGAATATTCTCACTGCTTCACAGCTGGAATACTACAACAGCTTTGTAAAATGGCTTTTTGCAGTTAAGCTCTGTCTTGTTTAACCCATCACTTTGGATTCCTCAAATGCTCTTGTTTCCAGATGTTCTCTTCAGAGCCTCGCAAAGCTGGTGTGGGGTCTTGAGTGAGGACACAAGCCCTAGCCTGGGTTTGAGCCCTATCTCCGCTTGTCATTACTGTGTGACTTTGGTAAGATACTTAGCTGTGAGTCTCAGTTTCCTCAAGTTTATAAAATGCAATTAATAAATGTCCCATTTACAGAGTTGGGGCAAGTACTGCATGAAATCTATCAAATGTTCAGCAGAGCAGGTACCTAATAAATAGCAACCATCCATACCCTGGTGTGTCACATTTAATTTTAGCTTCTCTACCTGTATTCACCTACCGATATTTTCTTCAGCCAAATTGTTCCTTCTCATTGTCCTTTCAACACGATGACTTTTCATCTTGATGATTTCCTCATGTTTTCCCGAATACTTTACCTGGACCTGTCCCCTATATCCAAATTCTATTTCTCCTGAAGCTTTCTAGCTCAAGTCTAATAAAATCTTTCTATTCTACTCAGCAATGATTTCCCTTTCTCTAATTTTTTCAGCATTTATTATCTATACCAGCTTAATGTGTAAGTTCATATTGCTTAATGTTTACATAGGTATTTTGATGTCACTCCTACTCTCAGAGGCGAGAGACTGTATATATTTTGTACATCTAAAGGGAAAACAACTATTTAACTTCTAGTTAAAAGCATCCATGTTGATTCCAGCAGACTGAGTACAGAGGGTAAGCCAAGCTGTTGACCAATTTTGAAACTGCTAACTGGACAATCAGCTTTTTTCTCTTCCTGAAAAGGGAACAAAGTGGTTGAAAAGTATTTCATTCTTATCGGTGAATAAAAGGATGAGGGCTCTATGCTTTCAAGTGAAAGAAATATTTTCTACCTTCCTTATGGGAATGAAAGCATGAAAATTCTTACAGCAGGGAGTTGGAAAGAAAGGTGACATGTGCTGTGTTTGTTTTCTTTTTTCTTCTGAATTTTTATTATTCATTACATAAGAAGTTAGAGAAACCAAGAAAGGAAAAACTATTATGATAGGAGAAATAGAAGACTTTTTCTCTTTTTACTAACAAGCACAAAGAATAGGTATTTAATTTATTGGGAATAAGTAAATGGGATGATCTTGATCAAAAAGTTAGGTAGATCTTTCTTCATCAAAGATTTATTGAATCTTTACTCTGTGCTGGCATGAAGGTACCTGCTAGAGACATAGAGACAGATGCATGAACTCAAGGGACTTACCAATGTGAGGCAGGACCCAAGAAGTAAACTGTAAGAAGTCTGAAGACAGAGATAGAGAAAAAGCTCTAATGTTATTTTTCTGAATCCAGATAGCAGTCAGACAAGGAAAAGAAAAAAGAAGCATTCAAATTGGTAAGACAAAGTAAAATTGTCACTATTTGCAGATGACTAAATATTGTATATAGAAGACCCTAAAAATTCCACCAAAAAAAACTATTAGAACTAATAAATGTATTCAGAGGATACAAAGTCAAAGTACAAAAACAATTTGCATTTCTATGCACTAATAATGAACTAGCAAAAAGAAAAATTAAGAAAACAATTCTATTTACAATCGCATTAAAAAGAAAATTTATTCTTTGCCTAGGAATAAATTTAGCCAAGGAGGTGAAAGATCTATACTCTGAAAACTATAAGACATTGATGAAAGAACTGAAGATAGCACAAATGGAAAGATACACCACAAACATGGATTGGAAAATTAATATTGTTAAAATGTTCAAACTACTTAAAACAGCATATAGATTTGAGGTAGTCTCTGTCAGAATGCCAATAGCATTTTTCACAGACAAATAATCCTAAAACTTGTAAGGAATCACAAAAGACCCCAAATAGCCAAAACAGTCTTGAGAAAAAGAACAAAGCTGGATATACCACACTCCCAGATTTCAAACTATACTGCAGGCCAAGAGTAATCAAAACAGTATGGTGCTGGCACACAAACAGACACATAGGGCAATGGAACAGAATAGAAAGCTCAGAAATAAGCTTATGCTTAAATGGTCAATTAATCTACAACAAATGGGGAAAGAATATATAATGGGGAAAAGACAATGTCTTCAATAAATGGTACTGGGGAAATTGGACAGCTGCACGTGTAACAATGAAACTCAACCATTTTCTCATATGACATACAGAAATAAACTCAAAATGGATTAAAAACTTAAACATAAGATCTGAAACCAGAAAAATCCTAAAAGAAAAACATAGGCAATAAACTCTTGGAAAGCAGTCTTAGCAATTCTTTTTGGATCTGTCTCCTCAAGCAAGGGCAAAAAAAGTAAAAATAAACAATTGAAACTACATTAAACTAAAAATCTTTTGCAGTGAAGGAAACCATCAACAAAACAAAAAGGCAACCTATTAAGTGGGAAGAGATACCTGTTAATGATATATCTGGGGTTATATAATGATAATTATATTGTTAATGATATATCTGGGATATATAAGGGGTTAATACTAAAGAATATATAAAGAACCTATACAGCTCAACAACAAACAAATAATTTGATTAAAAAATGGGTAGAGGACCTAAACAGACATTTTTTTTAAAAGAAGACATACAGATGACCAACAGACATGAAAAAGATGCTCAACGTCACTCATCATCAGGGAAATGCAAATCAAAACCACAATGAAATACCACTTTACACCTGTCAGAGAGGCTGGTATCAAAATGTCAAGAAACAGCAATGTTGGTAAGATGTGGAGAAAAGGGAACGCTTGTGCACTGTTGGTGGGAATGTAAATTAGTGCAGCTACTATGGAAAATAGTATGGAGGCCTCTCAAAAAATTAAAAACAGAAATACCCTACAACCCAGCAATTCCACTTCTGGATATTTAACCAAAGAAACCAAAAGATACGTGCACTTCTATGTTCATTGCAGTATTTAAAATAGCCACGATGTGGAAGCAATCTAAATGTTCATTGATAGATAAAGAAGATGGAATATATATATATATATACATACATATATATATATATAATATGGAATATTACTCAGCCATAAAAAATGAAATCTTGTCATTTGTGACACCATGGGTGAACCTAGAGGGTATTAATCTAAGTGAAGTAAGTCATGCAGAGACAAATGCCATATGCCTTCACTTATATGTGGAATCTAAAAAAACAAAACAAACAAGACAAAACAGAAACAGACTCATAAATACAAAGAATAAACTGGTGATTGCCAGAGGGGAGGTGGGAAGAGGGATGGGTGTAATAGGTAAAGCGGATGGAGAGGTACAAACTTTCAGGTATGAAATAAGAAGTCATGGGGATGTAAAGTGTAGCATAGCGAGTATAGTCAATAATATTGTAATAACATTGGTGACAGATGGGAATTATACTTGCTGTGGTAAGCATTTTATAATGTAAATAAATGTTGAATCATTATTAGTACATCTGAAACTAATATAATATATCAAAAAACTATACTTTTAATAAAAAAAAATCATGCCTGGACCATCCAGTTTATTCTGGAAATTAGGGCCTTGGAAAACAAAAACAAAGTAAAGCATAGATATTCTAACAGTTAACAATGCAAAAGGAAGAAAGAACAACAGAAAAGATTATATTCAAGGAACTTAAAAGTAATTAAATAAAAGTAGTCATTTATGGACCAAAAATGAAAGTATGCCGTATATCAAGGATTATGATTAATTCTATTCTTTGCCCTTAAGAGGGAGAGGTAGGGGGAGAGAGAAAAAGAGAATTCCTAAATATTTATTTGAAATACATATTGTTAAAAGTGTATGACGATTTTTGGAGCCATACTGCCTGGATTTGAGTCTCAGCTCTAATACTCAATAGCTTTGTGAACTGGGGCAAATTACATCACCTCATTATGTCTTAGTTTCTGTGTCTGTAAAATGAGGATAATTATAGTACTTACCTCATAGATTGTTACACGTAAAAACTCAAAATATGGCACACAGTAAACATCATATAGTATGTTTAATATTATTCTTATATGCTTTTAAGAGAATATTGAGGGAAGACAGGGTGCATGATGATGAGAAAACTGGACATGAAATTAGGATTCTTGAAATTTTTCCACTCGTATTGTTTCTTGTGATTCTAAATAATTTAGCCTTTGTGCTATTTTAGTTTCATCCTTGATGAAAAAGGAAGTACTGATCATTATATTTGTAAAAATTCTAAAATTCTATGACTAGATTGAAATATTATTTATGGATCTGTACCAATATCATGAATCCAACAAAATCATTCTCCATTCAGTTTGAAATATGTCCTTGTTTCTGTGACGAGGTGGTTCATTCTTAAAGTTTAGGGATAGAAGCCAAGAGGCCAAAAGGGACATTTTATTGATGAAGTATGAAATTAAACTCACGAATTAATTATTCCCTGATATCTATTAAGATTTAAGAACAGAAATGAGATCATACCAAATGCTCAATAAATATTTTTATCATATTCTTAGTTTTATGAATAGTTAAGATTCTAAAATCAACACTGGAGTTTATTTTATTAAAAGTATAATGATATCACTGAAAAATTCAGTTCTCTTCTACTCTTAAATGTTTTTAATGTGACGACTTTTGACTAAATAATTTTTGTATATGAAGAACTATAAAAAGACAGGGCCACATAAATATTTGATGAACAAACAGTCAGAGAATTCACTGGAAACATTACTCACCATAGGAGAACTCTCACTTATCTGATGTGATTATATAAATACTTTAACATCTGCCACCAAGTTATCTAGTATTTGTGCAGACTAAAGAAACAAAACTCCTGTATCCAAATCTATGAATATAGATATATATATTGTAGCAATTACCAGTCCTTAAAAGTCATTCCTGCCTGTGTCTACAAATATACAATTATAAAAGTGAGTATATCACTAAAGGCCATGTGTCTGATGCCTAACTTAATGCTTGCCAAAACTCAGGCCATCTACTTGGTGTATGCACTTGTAGTATAATAGTTGTGCACCAATATGCAAGGGTGTAATAAACAAATTTATGACATTTTGTATGATTGTTTTGGAGTGTCATTAAAGTATACAAGCATATAAGATACTGGGCAGATAGTAGATAATGCATGTAGCTACTATGTCAATATATAATATTTTATATATTAATATTTATTGCCTATTTAAGTACTCTAATGTTTCATAAGTTGTGGTATAAGCATATAGTCACCTGAGAAATAATTAGTATTTACTACATAAAAATCACCCTGGTGATGCCTGGGTGGCAGTTGGTTAAGTGTCTGACTCTTGATTTCAGCTCAGGTCATGATCTCAGGATGGTGAGATGGAGCCTGGCATGGGGCTCTGCACTTAGCATGAAAACTGCTTGAGATTCTCCCTCTCCCTCTCTTTCTGCCCCTCACCCTATTTCTGTTCTATAAACAAACAAACAAATAAAATCTTTAATAAAAAAAATCACCTTGTATACTTTCATTTTCATTGAAATTAATTACAGTAACAATCACTGATCTAGTGTAATCAAGGGCCTAGGAAATTTGATATATTAGAGTTGTTTATAATAATTTCTAAGGTGTACTACAGTGATTAAATTTTATGGTCTTTATAATTTTTAAAATCAGTTAATAAAAGAGATCTCTTTTTCCTAATGGTCATAGCATAAAAAAATGACAGCAGCTATTTTCTGAATTTAGGGAGAGAGTTTGGGTAATAGATAAATGTGCCACACACATATAAAGAGATAAGTTGGCACATCAACAATTGCCAGAAGGTTTTTCTTTCCTGATCTCTCTTCTTCCAGATGTCCAGGGAACCAGGATACAGATGTCATTATTAAGGAACTCCACAGAAAGGGAGAATTTAAATTGTCTAGATCCATAATGCAAATCAAAGGAAAAATAATGCTCAATGTTTAATATTATTTTTCAGCAGTTCACTGGAGTGTACTTTCTCAGGATTAAAATCTCTCCTAGGTAAGGCACCACAGGGATAATAAGAAATGGAACACTTAGGGTAATTTATTAAATATTTCTTTAATTGCTATTATGTTTGTGTATTGATTTTATTGGCTTCTTTTTTTGCATAAAAGACCTGGAAATCAGGTCTGGAAACAACAACAACAACAACAACAACAAAAGTCTGTAGTGAAGAAAAACCCAATTAACCACAACTAAGGAATAAATAATCTTTTTTTCAACTACATGGTTCATTTTAAGTACCCATTAGACTTTTCTGCTGGTCTTTCTCCATAAACCCTGGCATCCCCTTCATTCTATTATGCTTTCCATCTTTACTTCTAAGTTAATAAAAACAATGGTGCCTCTTTGCCTAGAAGGATCTCTTCTATTTGTCCCTTCCTCCTCATTCCCGGTTGCCCAGTTCTGGACTAGGCCTTACTTGTCTCATGCTTCCAGGTTTGCTCTAGTCTTTGCCAATCCTAATCTATCCTTCATGGCAAAGTTGGATGAATCATCCCTTAAATACCATCTTCTATTTACTCCTGAGCTCCAGCATGGACAAAGCTTCTCATAGCTGCTTGTGGGCTATGATATGACTTCCAAACTTCAGATTTCCTTTCAAATGAACTCGCTGCCCCTGTTGCTCTTCAACAGATTCTGCTCTTTCCTACTTCTATCCTGTTGTTTGCATTGTTTCTCCGAGAATGATCGATTTTTTCCTTTCAGCCTAATTATTGTCTACTAATCTTTCAAGGTCAGATTCAGGGCTCACCTTCTCTGGAGAGCTTTCATTCATGTTTTCCTTTGATTAACTCTTTATTCCATATAATATTCAATTCTTTCAATTTCTCAACTACACAATTTACTGCAATATAAACAAGCAATACTGATATATATATCTCAGGGTGGTGAGATAAATACATATATATATATTTGTTTTTATTTTTATTTTTTCCCTAAAAGCCAATGCCAGACCAAGAGGGTAGTACCAGGAAATTAAGGCCCCAAATATCAAGCTATTTGAGTTACATCATTCCTTCAAATTTTAGGATAGCAAAAAAGCCAGGTATCTTGTGTTAAACAAACACAAACAAATGAACAAAAAGCACACAAAACAAAACAAAAACCAAGTCAGTAGTCCAGAAGTTGTTAAAACTCTTCCATTAGCTGAGAAAAAAAAATGTAGGCCTCTCTCCTTATCTGGTAGAATGGATATATGATATATAATCAGCACACATTTATAGAAATGTCTGTGTTCACTGTTTTACCTGTGTGGGCCATATATCTGCAACTAGACTGCAAGTGTCTTCCAGGTAAATTCTCTATAGCATAACTGATTTTCCAACTTGTTCCCCTTAGAATCTACTCATCAATAAGTGTGTTTTGATTGATTAATCATTATTCATACCATAATATTTTACTTCCCAATTTATGCTTATTTCATCTTTGTCATTTTTAGATTATTTTTAGAGCCATAAGGGACCACACCGGATGATTCTATTATTGTTCATAATTATTTACTACTCTCTTCCCTTTATGTGAAGTACAGTGCCTCACCCCATCAATTTGAGCTTGACCATGGGACTCTCTCTCTCTCTCTCTTTTTTGTTTAAAGATTTATTTATTTATTTATTCATGATAGACATACAGAGAGAGAGAGAGAGAGAGAGGCAGAGACACAGGAGGAGGGAGAAGCAGGCTCCATGCCGGGAGCCCGAGGATCGCGCCCTGGGCCAAAGGCAGGCGCTAAACCACTGAACCACCCAGGGATCCCCGAGACTCTCTTTTGTTAGTGGTTTGTGGGCAGATGTGACATATGCCACATCCATGCAAGAAGCACAAGAAACACTGCAGGTTTCAGGCAGCCCCTTTTACAACTACTCATTGTCATGAAACAGCTTGTCTTGGATCGGGCCACTTTTCCAGCCAGGCCCTCGAATGAGAAGCTGCACAGGAAGACCTGCAGGTGACCTGCAGCTTGTGGCACAGCTTTGCCAAATTGCAGCCCTACGTTTCATGAATGCAAAAAAGTCACTGATGCTTTGGGGTTGTTTGCTACACAGAAAGGCTGACTCATACAAGATGTTGGGCTTAATCCAACTTCCATTCTACCAGATAAGGAGAGAGGCCTACATTTTTTTTTCTCAGCTAATGGAAGAGTTTTAACAACTTCTGGACTACTGACTTGGTTTTTGTTTTGTTTTCTGTGTTTTTTGTTCATTTGTTTGCATTTGTTTAACACAAGATACCTGGCTTTTTGCTATCCTAAAATTTGAAGGAATGATGTAACTCAAATAGCTTGAAATTTGGGGCCTTAATTTCCTGGTACTACCCTCTTGGTCTGGCATTGGCTTTTAGAAAATAGATAGAAAAATCTAGAAAATAAACAAAATGCACTACCAGTTTCAAATGAAATACACTTCTACCTGAAAGATACCACTCTCTCTTACGCCCCACATTTGTTTGGTAATAGATAGAATGAAATGCAGTAATCTTTGGGAATGCCTCCCAGGCCCAAGTCCTTCAAATACATAGTTAATCTAAAATATACATTTCAAAACCTTTTTTCTTAAACTCATAAAAGAATATTCTAATTTGAGGATGGATATAATTTCTTAACCAACCATCTTCTAAATTCCATGACAAAGTCTCCTGTACTTTGACACGAGGTGAGGGACTCTTAAATTCTTATCCTTTTCCTTTGCAAAATTCAGATGGGAACATCCTTACCATTATGTACTTCAGTACATCAGAACTTTGACTCAGTCCTTAAGTTAATTTTATGCTTTGGTATTCTTAGAAATGAAATAATTTTCTAACTCTATGATATTTAGTCCCTAAAAACTCAAGAGACTAAACTGTTAATTAACTTCTAAAGAAATTATTGACATATTACTTTCTTTTGTATATCAATTTTTTTGGAGTAAAACCAGTTATATGCAGCAATATTTTTTTTTCCTTTTTATGAAAAAAATAATTCAGTACATACTTTAGGAAATTAAAGTCTTATTAAATAACATTTATAACTACCTTTTATTATTGTTGCTTATTTTGCTTTTCCAAACGAAGAGAACAAAATGTAATAAAACTACATGGGTAACCAAGTGGATTTTCTTTTTCTGTTTTTTTGTCTCTCCTTATTTGGATCACATGCAAATCTTACCTCTGTGAAAAAACATCCCTGTAAGGACTGCCATGTTGTAGTGCAATTCCATATCCCCGATCAGCAACGGTATTCCCGATGGTGTAAAATGAACAATCTGGATCATTGATAGCCACATATTCCAATACAGCTGCATCCCATACAAAGGCATAATTTCCATATTTTACCTGTGAAAATATGGAGAGCAAAAGAAGAAAATAGGATTTAAGGTTGGAATTTTAAGTTAAATAGGTATGGTAAAACATATTACATTTGTGTATATCTCATTGTGTAAAACATTATAGGACCTATATTTTTGAATACCTATTCTGAATGAGAATTTGACTTTTGGTTAATTTATAGCTCTGTTCTCCAGGAAATGTGATTAAAGTAGAATGTTAACTATGTTTCCAGGCAGCATAGCTTATAGTAAAATGACCCTTCAGTGGTAAATGTCACCTGGACTGGGAGTACAATAAATGTATGTATGGAAAGAAGCCATGTCTTTGAGCTTCTCTGAGTGCAGTAATTCTTGGAATTGGACCTCTCTCTTTGGGAACCTGGAAGTTGTACTTTTCAAGTTGTTACAAGAGATGCTGGCTCCTTCAGGTTCCAGGCTTCTAAGCCAGGTAGGCTTTTGTATTCATCTGATATAGGTATGATCTCTTTGCACATGACCTATATTCTAAATACATGTTGCAAGTCCAACTCACACTGAAGAAAAATAATCAACACTACCCCATTGGCAAGATATATTTCCTAACTTGAGTTATTCTAAATTCATCTGTTGCCAAATGTAGTCTATGGCAATTTTGCTATAGGACATAGATGAAAAACCTTTGGTGGTCATTGCAATAAGGAATAAATAATTATACAATCTTCTCTATCATCATTTAGGGAAGATAACTTTATTCTGGGTTGTTTACCTTGATTATCTTTTATTTATAAGTGTGACTTTCCCCCTTAAATTATGAATTTATCAAAAATAAAAAGCAATCTTAAGATTAATTTTAAAAATATAGAGGGGTGCCTAGGTGTCTCAGTCAGTTGAGCTCCCAATTCTTGGTTTCAGCTTAGGTAGTGATCTAATGAGTCATGAGTTTGAGCTCCACATGGAGCTTCCCACAGGTCTCCCCACCCAGCCCGAAGCCTGCTTGGGGATTCTCTGCCTCTGCCCTTCCTACCACTTGCATATGCTCTTTCTCTCAAATAAATAAATCTTTAAGTACAATCTTATCATCTTCAAATAGAGATAATTTGACTTCTACCTTTTTGATTTGGATACTTTTATTTCTTTTTCCTGTCTAATTGCTCTGGCTGGGACTTCCAGTACTATGTTGAATAGAAGCAGTGATAATGGGCATATTTGTCTTGCACCTTTATTGTACTAGAGTCAAGTTCTCAGGGGGATAGGCTGCTTTCAGGAATGTAGACAGGACAACAGTTGGTTGGCCAAGCATTGAGATATAGCCCTGTCTCTTGAAAGAATTCTTATTTTTTTAAGGGGGGGTGGGTATAGGAAAGGAGAGAGAGAGAGAAAGAGAATCTTAAGCAGGCTTCATGCCCAGTATGGAGCTCAACATGGGGCTTGGTTTCAAGACCTTGAGATTATGACCTAAGCTGAAATGAAAAGTTGGATGCTTAACTGACTGAGCTACCCAGGTACCCCTCTTAAAAGCATTCTTACTCAGCCTTAGATTATGACAGGATTTCACAACCAAGACCCCAAAGTTCTCACAAAAGTATTTTGTTCAAGGATGGCGCCAAATTGTTGTTTCAATGAGACGAGCTCCTATTCCCTCATGTTGCTGATATTACTTCCTCTAACAATCAGTATTTATGTGCAAATTTTTATCAACATGTATTCCTTATGTATACATGGGAAATATCCTGGAAAAATGAGTAACTCAAAGAGGTGGCTTTAGGATACAGGATTAAAAGTCATCTAATTTGGAAAGGAAAGGGCCTTTGGAAAGGCCTCTTAGAGGAGAGTAAATCATATTCATGAACGATGAAGGGCCTTTGGTAGAAGAAATGGAAGGTGTGATATTTTATGACAAAGTCTATCTGGATGTGGTGATCACTTTTAGTCTCTTCTTTTGTTATGAAAGCCATTCATAACTGATGAAACTCCCAGGAAGGGAATTTATGAACTTGAGTTACTATTTGAGGATTTATCTTTAGGTAAATAAGGGTTGTTTAGAGAAAGCCTCTCCCTACATTTGATATTTTTCAAGTGCTTACAGCTCAAAATCATCAATATACCAAAGTAGCCTATTGGGAGTAGCATATTCTGTTTACCCTTAATCACCAACTTTCATATTTACTTTTTGCTTTCTGGGTCTAAATCTATAGTAACAGAGAGATAGCAGTGACCCTAAAGCCTCCTCTAAAAACCTACTATGATTTTTGCTATTCTCTTCTTTCAAATAGCCACTCTGGCCTCCTGGATCCCCTTGGACTTCTTTATAACCCTCAAGGGACTTCCTCAGTTGGAGACATATTGCTTTGCTGTTAGCAAAGCATTCTAGCATTGCTGTTACTGCTTTGTGAACTGTAAAGCTCTATTTAAATGTATATTAACATTATCGTTGCCATTATATGCATGTTTCTAATAATTTTAATGTTACAAAGCATTATGAATTCATTTCTAAAAGGAGAACCATTAAAGCAGTATGATTATAGCCTGTAGCAATACCAATGAAATGCTGCATAGTAATCCAAACTATTTTAGCTTTTAAAAATATCTCTGTTTTTTTTTTTTCAACTACTAAAACATACAACCATTGTCCTTTGAATAGTTTTTACTTATTAGGTTAAAACTATCTAGAAAATACTCACCAACAAAACCTGAAGTCACTTTTCAACTGATTAACAATTAACAACTGAAGGTTTGAGATTTTCACTCTATCTGACTAGGTGATCAGTATTACTTTAAAATTTCAACTGGTCTTCCCTTTTGAAGTCATGTTTGGATAAGCAGCTACATTATAGGCCATTGACTTATTAACAGTGGATTCCATGCCAACTGAGTGCTTCATACCAAGTTAAACAGAGGGTGAAAGTACCTCCAGAAGCTTTATGTCATCTTATTCCAAGTCCCATTTATGAGAAAGGGAAATGAATACAAAATGGCATCTACCTCCAATATTATCACTCTGGTTCTGAAAATAGAGATACCAGAATGCTGTGGTGATTAATGGACTATAGTAGTTGCCAGTGCTCAACACCTGTGTCCTTATAATAGAGCTGAGATGACAATAGCCTTGAAGGATTTCTCATCGCTGAGATAATACAAGGCTTTGTTTCATTTTCACAATATTATTACAGGAATCTTTCTTTGAATTCCATTTTACTCGCAATCATTATGCATTAATTTGAAGATCCTAAAGGGATCTAGAAGAATATAAAGGTAAGACTTGGGCTCCTGTCCTCAAGCAGCTTATAACTCAGTAATGGAAATGTCAACTATTACTTGCTATAAACAATGCACATTATGGTAAGTACCATACAAAAAGCTTAAAATGTTAAAGTGCTTTAAAGAAAGGGAGACTTAATTTTCAATAGGGGAATCAGGATAGCCTGCTCAAATATTCTGGTAACTGAAATGTTGTAGAAGAAAACTCCGAATATTGACGTTCCTTATCTTTAGTTCCTGATTAAACACAGATACTCTTTGGAAACTATTTTTTGTTCATGCACACTCTTTTAACCTTCTAGTTTTCTGCAATTCTCCATAGTCAGTGAAGAACTATAAGCATTCACTGTTATTTTCTCAAATATTTGCATTTCTTGCCAAGTAAAGTGAAGGGTGGGACAATGTATTTTTAAAACCTGCCCCTGTACTCCTCACCATGTTATGGATTGTGGCATATTTCTTTTTCTCTGTAGAATCCTCTTGTCCTAAATGCTCCTGTTCTGATACCTCTATCATGACCTAATGCTAAAAGCACTTTTCTTTTCAATTCATTAGGCAGCCATCTCCTGTAATAATTGCAGAAGCCCACGCCACAAACAAATAGAGTTTCACAACCTGTTATCCCAAGGACTTTGTTTTTAATTGGGAAGCTATATTCTTTCCAACACAAATCTTTAACAAGTTCCTTAAAAGCTCACTTCAGTATCTAGCTACAAAGATACATCAATGAAAATCCTTTTTTATTAAAAAAAAGAAAAAAGAAATAAAAAAGAAAAAGATCAGTGGGACAGTTATGAAAAGATGACATTTAAACCAAAGGGTAAGATGAGATATCCCTTCCTTGAAGAAAGAATATCCTCTCTCTGTCCTCCATTTCTTCATCATGATAATAGCTAATATTTATAAAGCCTTTTTTCCCATTCTTAAAAAATGCACTTTACACTTAAGTTTATTTGTTCTTTACAACAGTGTGAGGAGCTGATATTATGATGCCTAACTCACAGATGCGGTAATGGAACTTGTTTTAAGTCAGACCAATGATTAGTGGTAGATTTGAAACTTGAGCTCAAGGTCATCTTCTGCACTTTTTTCACTACATTAAAGACCAATTTCTGGGAGATACTTGCTATAGGAATATAAAAAGGTGTGAGATATGGTAGCCTTTGCCTTCAAGGCATAGCCTATCTAGATTGAAAAAGAAATTTATATAAATAAAAATAATGCAACATAAGGCAAGAGCCAGGAAAAGAATGCAACTTCTTTAATGCTATGTGATCACACTATTAAAATAAGTAAAAGTTAGGTTTTTAAAAAACAGGTTGCTTATTACTCAGCCATAAAAAAGAATGAAATCTTGCCATTTGCAATGACATGGATGGAGCTAGAGAGTATTATGCTAAGTGAAATAAGTCAGCCAGAGAAAGACATATACCATAAGATTTTACTCATTTGTGGAATTTAAGAAATAAAACAGATGAACAGAGTGGGAGAAAAGAGGGGCAAACCATAAAACAGACTCTTAATTATAGAGAACAAACTGAAGGTTGCTGGAGGGAGGTGGGTGGGGGAAAGGACTAAATGGGTGATGGGTATTAAGGAGGGCACTTGTGATGAGCACTTGGTGTGATGTAAGTGATGAATAATTAAATCCTATATCTGAAACTAATATTTCAATGTATATTAACTAACTGGAATTTAAATAAAAACTTGGAATAAAAAAAGAAAACTTGTTTCAACTAAAAAAATCATTAAAATGAATGAATATCTGGTTTATATGATTTTGGACCCCTGCAGCCAACTGATTTTGTGATCACTGCTATCTGAGTATTTCAGGTTTTCAGGATTAAAACCAAGGCAAAGCTTTTTAAGATTAAAATAAAGGCTGCAGTATGGGAATGTATTATTTTTGTTCACAAAATAAAACCCAAAAAGCCTGAGAACAATGTGGGAAATAAATTCTAACTTAGGACACCAAGGTGCCAACTTCTTTACAATTTAAACTAATGGTCAGTAGGGGATAAAGTGTTTATGAATTACAGGCGCAAAGAGTTATGATTAACCCAGAATCGATCTATAGTGGTCCTTATAATTCATTGCTCACATAATTCCTAAAGATGGGCTTGCTTTAATATTTATGACATATGGTTCTAGGTGGCAGCCTCTCCCACTTTGAACAAATTAATAATTTAGCATCATTCATCAACTCTTCTGAATTTATCCAGCAAAATAAATCATGCTCAAGTCCATATTTTGGTGCTTAAGACTGACTCTTAAACTATATATGGTTTTGTTTACTGCTGCCTTAATTGTTGGCCTACCATATTTTACCTGCTATTATTTTGAAATTTGAATTTGTGCTCCAAGATAGTCATCACAGGGCACAAATTTTCACAAGGGAGATATGAATGTGTTTAAATTAAATATATATTTTTTTAACCTAGAAAAGAAGTAGTATATCTACTCCTAAATTTTATCTTTGACTCTCTTTTTTTGAGGCTATTGGGATACTAATATTTTTTTAAGTTTATTAAAACACTGGGAATGTGAAAAACTGAACACAGCTACCTCACCATCCATTGACAACTTTCTCTTGAAACAAATGACTAGTAGGGTCTAGAAGATAGAAGGCTAGCAAGGCCTGGAGTTCTGGATAATTCTTCATGGGAAAAAACTGGTAAGTCTCTCCTTCAGGGGGGGCTGAGTGCCTGAAAAAAAAAAAACAGTCAAACCTCCAGGAAAGCCAATGAAGAAACTAAATTTGGGGGAATGCTTGTTGCACAATTTAGATCTCAAATCTTCCTACCCTTCTTCCTTAGATACTTGTTCCCATGAATATGTCTGTTCTGTTGCCTTTAAATTGGCCAGGAAGGAATTGAATCGGTGGGCATAGATCTCCCCTCATGGAGCCTGTGACAGACCAGAAGACTGGGAGAGCTCTGGCTTCATACAGGTTCCTCAGGAGGAACCTGAGATTTGTGAATCGCTTTTCTCTATACTACTCACCCACAAGAAGAGAGGACATTTCAATTTCTGTAGCAAGACCGACAATCCCTAGGATAATCCAACAGACTTGAGTCCCTATGAACTCATAAAGAAAAATGACAACCCATATAATAAGTGCCACACTTCGAGTGGGAAAGATGAATCAGAACAAGCAGAACACATTCTGGGAAATTAGCATTGTGGTATTAGTAAGATCTCAATTAAAAAAAAAAAAAACAGAGTATTTAACAAGATTCAACTGTGAGTATAAAAAGATCCATGTGGCTACAAACTGACAAACCTCAATTTCTCAACCAAGAAATTGAATGGATGAATTGAAGGCGAAAATGATCATATGTCCCACAGGCTCAAATTGGGAGACTAGGATGATAACTGGAGTTGGGCAGGGATGCCCCAGTTGTAGCACTGGAAGCTCCACATCAGGAGGAAATTCCTGGGAGGAAAAAGTCTAGGTGTTTGGTTGGCAATGGGTGCAGAAGGTTGGTGGTGATGGGGGTACAAAATCCATACTACAGCTTGAAAGGCGGGCTGAAGATGGCAATTTTTGTAGTAGATGGATGGATGGCTTATCTGCCTTCTGCAGCTGCCCTCCCTTTTTCTCCCCCTGAGCATGGATGTTGGCAATTGTGACTTGCTGTTCATGACAGTCAATCATCCATTGTTGTACCACTACAAGTGCTGAGATGCAAGTGTGCAACTTAAGTGCACTGTAATCATGATTGTTAACAGCACTTTGCCTGTGGATTGATTGTTGTTCTTGGCATCAAGATGATGCTAATTTAATTTTTAACATTGTGAATACTGAGATAATTTTTTCTAAGAGTTCAGATGATGAAAATGAGAATGATTATAATGCCAATACCAGCATGACCCAGACATTGATGAAAAAAGCAAGCTAAATGACTGTGTTTTTTATTCAGGTGGAGGTACACAAATAACCAGGTTAGTGAAGTAAATAACCAAAACAGCATTCTGCATAATATGCAGAAAAGAATTTGGAAAAGGAAATTTGAAAGCATATAACAGAGACTGAAAATTACATGTTGGGGATGAGGCAGGTAATATTTCCAAATCAATCAAAAGTTTTTGTGTCTCCCCAAAGGCAGTAGTAGCTAGATTAGTTTGAGCATACCACAATAAACAAACAACACACATTATCTGAATGATCATGTTTTCTACAATAATGTGTCACATAGTGCCAACAACAAAAAATGATCACCCTAGATCTTAGGTATTTTGATTTAAGAAATGTGTCATGAGATTCTCTTAACTATGAGAAACAAACTAGAGCATTGCTGGTTGGAAGATGGATAGGGTGATGAGGTAACAGGGTACAGGCATCAAGGAAGGCATGTGATATGATGAGTACTGGGTGTTATATGCAACTGAGGAATTACTGAATTCTACCTCTGAAACTAATGATGTACTAACTGCTGGCTAATTGAACTTAAATGAAAAAAATTAAAAATGTAGTGTCAAATCATCTTAAGTTCTATGAAGATTTTAATAAAACTGCATAAAATGTAAAACAAAAGTCAACTGATAATTTGTCCAAATAACAGATACTTTAAATCATCTATCTACATATTCTGCAGATATTTCAAATGTAAATTTTGTCAAATTTCATTCATTAGATAAACTTCTTATCAAAGAAAAGCAAAAGATCTTATCTGCAAAATATTCCATACACTTTATAGATAACACTGCAGAAAGGGGCTTTGTGATTTGCTTACCTGTGATAGTGAAGCTTTCATTATTTAAAATTTTGATCACTTTTCAGTTTTGTCAAAATGTGTGAAGTACTTATGAACATTTACTTAATAGAAATGGAAGGAGATGGCCTTCTTAGACATATGCCTACAAAATAACTATTAATTTTTCAAATATTGGATTACCAAAAAATCACATTTTCAAAGTGTGAAACAAGAAGAATGTTCTTTTCTAATTTGGAAATATATTGAAGATAACTGAAGAAAATGATTACAGTGAAACAGAAATGTATATAGTTACAAAACTGATGATTATTTCTGAAGAAACCATAGAGTGCTTGGAAAAAGATGAACTGACTGCACCTGAGTTGTTCCATTTTATGTGTAGATTATGACAAAACTCATAGGGAAAAAATGACATATTTTTGAAACTTCAGCATAGTAATAATAAAAAAATTAAGTCACCAGAAAATAGAAAAGGTAGTCAAGTTAGATAGGATTTTCTCAATCTCTTTAATAAAACTGTAACTTCTGGAATTCTGCACTGATTTCACAAATTCAAATGACCTCATCTGTGCTTTAAAATCATTCTGCTAAGAAATAGGACTTGAACTTAGGATGACATCTCATGTGCTTCAGTGTTTAAAATTGGTAGACACATCTCAGACATATTTAATCTATACAATAGATTTATAGATGCAAAGGTTATGATTGACAAAAAGCTGGTCTTTTAAAAGCAATCTGATAGAATCAAAGTGTATGGGAAGCTAGAACCTAATCCCTACAAGTTAACACATCTACTATTGCCAATAAGTAAGTACATTAAGTATTTTGTGCTCAAATATTTTTGTTAAGAGCTTATTTAACTTGATGTCATGGAACCGGAATGACACCAGAATCGGTGTAATGTGGGCAGAGTTGCAAGTCAAAGTGAATTTTATGTTTAACTATATTTAGTTTCAACACTATATAAAAGAAGGATGCCCTGAAGGTTGCAGGCAACTCAGAGAAGTATTATTAGAAAGAGAACAGAAAGAGTAAAATTATCATACGGTATTATGGGACAGAGAGAAATGTGACATTGTTATTATTAAATATACTTACTGTTTAATTATATGTTTAAATCTACTTATGTTTAATTAGTATTTTTGTATTTGTTTCCCTTTTGAAAAGTCTTACCTTTATGTGTCTTAAATATAGTCTAAAATTTAAATATCTAATACAGAGTTTAAAAAGAGTAAAAGTAACTGCTTTATCAAAGGACAAAAAGAAACCTTATCAAAACATTGTTATATTTTATCACACATATCATTTGTTTAATTAATACCACTATAGCAGTATATAAATATATATATATAGTATATAATATAGTTATTACTATTTGACAGTTAACTAGTCTCATTTTTTGTTTAAACAATAGCATTTTTTTAGTAAGAAATGAATAATACTGAATAATACAGAATTCCAAATAAAGGCCTAGTTTCATGTTTTTACATTAAAGTAATAATGTAAAATAATGTATGTCTTTATTACATATATATTATTATATGTTTTTGATGGGGTGTAGCTGTGGTCTGGGTTGTCTCTCTAAAAAGCTGGTCAATATACTAGTAAATGTTGTTAGCATCATTATCCATCTGTGAGAAAATCATCAAATCTTTTTCTAACCCCTCTCAAAAAAATTTCCAATTGGACTAAATAGCTCAAACTAAATAATAAAAGCCCCGCAAGAAAAAGTAGGGGAACACATGTAATACATGTAAGAAAGGACTTTTAAATCAACATATGAAATCTAGAAAAAAATATATAAAGCAGACTTTTTTACATAAAACATTTTAATATACCTTTGTACAGCAAGATACACATATACCAAGTGAAAACCAATAGATTTGCAAAAAAAGTTAGAACACAGGGGACAAAGAGTTAATATTTATAAATATACAAGTGTTCCTCTAATTAAGCATCTTCTATTCTAACAAAGAATAGAGGACGCAAAAGAAAAATAGCTACAGTGTCCAAAGAAGAAATTGTAAACAAATATACATGTCTGACAAGCATAGGAAAAATATCCAAACTCATTAGTGATTAGGAGAATGCAAAATAAAAAAACAGTAAGCTACTACTTTATATCTATTGGTCTGACAACATTTAACATATATTGCTGGTGGAGAAAGTGTAATCTCACACATTACTAGTGGAAATGGGAAAATGTCATAGCCTTTTTCAAAAGTAACTTCTGTTCGAATTTAAAAAATATAGATGACTTTTGGCTTAGGAATTTCATTACCAGAAATATATCCAAGAGAAATAAAAATTTTAGATTAAAGCATAGGATTCTCAGTGTATCATTGTTTATTGTGGAAATTAAAAATAGTGGTAATGTTCATTATGATGATGCATTCCTGCCATGAAATGTTATAGAAACATTAAGAGGAATCTATTAGAGCAATACAAGGTATCATGGAAGGATTCGTTTTTATTTTTCCTTTTAACATTTTATTTTTTATTTAGGGAGAAACAGAGACTATAACATCAAACTATTTATCAGCCTCTCAGCCTCAGTCTGAGCATGTAAATGGGAAAGTTGAGTATTCAGGGAACTAATAACATACAAAGGTCATGGCATGTGGTAAATTGTAAGAAAGGCCAGAGTTAGAAAATCTCAAGCAGACTCTGCACTGAGTGCAGAGCCCAACATGGGGCTCAATATCACAATCCTGAGATCATGACATGAGCCAAAATCAAGAGTCAGTTGCCCAACTGACTGAGCCACCCAGGCACCCCTCATGGAAGGATTTATATGATGCACTTGCAGAATGAAAAAAAGCAAGGTGCAAAAGTTATTGATAATGTAATCTCATTTTAAAAATGAACAATGATTCCAAATTATAAAACTATGTGGGACTATGTATATACATATTATTATATCACTAGAAAAATGTTTAGAGAAAAATATAGAAGAATACAATATATCCTGTTGGTTATCTGTCAAGGATATAAAAGTATGGTTGGAGGTAGTCGAGAGAAGAATGGAAGAAAGCCATGCTGAAAAGTGAAAGGAAACCTAATGCTCTAAAGATGACATGTGTAGTAACATTTATACTTTTATGAAAATCATATACATGTGTAAATATGTAATTAAAAATATAAACTTAAAATAAATTTAAAAAAATTAAGTCAGGTTTATTTTACATATAATCAGGTTTTCCTGATTTACATGTAGTCAGGTTTTCCATTGTTAGGTATCTAATAAAAAATACTGAATAAAAAACCTGAATATTTTTATGTTTAGAATTTATAAATGGCATCATTAACATATATAACAAGATAATAGATTTTGAAACCTATGATGATTTTATAAGTTTATAAGTACTAGAGTATTCATAATCACATAATCCAATTGCTTTGCTTTAATAACTGATCTGTTTTGATTCATGCTGGGGGACCATTAACATACACTTAACTTTAACCAATATGTTGATAAAAGATCAGAACTATATGTTAATACAAAACGATAATGGCAGAGGCTTGGAAGAAATCCAACATGGATTTACTAGAATTGCTAGGTCTTGCCAACTATGTGTCTACACTTTCTTTCACAAACCATGCTTTCTATTGGTATGTGTGTACATATTCTGAAAGTATATTAGATAGACAGTTGACTTTTGAAACTACATTGTAAAACAAAATAAATCCTAAAATGTGCATCTCAACTTTCATAAGAGGTCAACTTTATCTCCAATTGGGTTCACTTGTTGTGCTTCAGCTCTTATTTCTAACGCTTACAGTTTCTTAAATGGCTTAAATATTTTCTTGCCTTTGGTTCATTGACATTCATTTTCTTTTGCTAGGAATTTTCCTACCCACTCTTTTCTTCCAGTCATACTCCATCTTAACTGCTTTAACTTGTGCTAATCCTTTCAGAGTTGGAAATGATTTAAATGTCATTTATTCCTGGAAGTTCTCCCTGATCTCCAGACTTAGGTTAGTGTCCTTCCTATATGACCTCATTACATCTTGTATGTACTCCTATAACAGCATGTTAGCACACTGGGTTGTATTTGCCTCTTCATTTTGCTCAAGCCCATGTAACTGGAAACTCCTGGTAGGCTAAGACTGCATCCTCATCCAAGTCCCATTGCCTCCCCCCTGCCTAGCCTAGGGTTGACAATATTGTCAGGATCAGGCACCTGATACATCTTATTTATGTATAATTGCTTCATTTACTTTCTTTTGGTCATGAAGACCATCGTACTTTGAACTTCCTATTTTTTTTTTTTTAAATGTATTTATGATAGTCACACACAGAGAGAGAGAGAGGCAGAGACTCAGGCAGAGGGAGAAGCAGGCTCCATGCACTGGGAGCCCGACGTGGGACTCGATCCTGGGTCTCCAGAATCGCGCCCTGGGCCAAAGGCAGGCGCCAAACCGCTGCGCCACCCAGGGATCCCTGAACTTCCTATTAATTCAATAATTACTATATCCCAACTCTCCAACATTGATGAGAAGGGCCAAATAAGGACAGTAAGTTCTTACAGCTCAAAATTCCTGCCATACACAAACAGATCATAGTGTTCTGTTAGGATAAAGGTGTATAAGTAAGGTAACATCATTACATTGCACCATCTTCTGTGAAGTGTGTAAGTCCAGACTCATCAAGTATAGGTATATGACTGTTCAATAGAACGGTTTGAAATATTTTACATTTTATTTAATTTTAATCCACTTACATGTAAATAACCATATGGCTAGTCATATGGCTAGTGGCTACAATAATGACAACACTAATTGAAAGGTATTTGGTTCTATGAAGGAGTATGACTTTGTATCCTTCTAGAATCACTAGAAACAGCCATTTTTGGCATATAACTATGATGGCCTTAGATTTCTACTTAACTCTCATATGTATGTATTATGATTCCCAATTATATCAAAAGTACCTTGAGGGCAGAGAATCTTTTTCTAGACTCACCATACAGACAATATTTAATTGAATCAGTTGCTTCAAGAAGGAACACTTATGTAAAAGTTAAGGGAAAAATTCAGCATTTGACTATTGCTTAATACTAAAAAGGTTTGTGTAATGTCACAATCCTCCCTGAAAAACAAAATGGGAAGATTTTCTTATAAAATGAAGTGGAAAATGAGTAAACTAACTCTTAGATTAAGACTTAGTGTTGGTGATATCACTCACTGCTCATGGCAGATTTTAAATTACTAAATTCAGCATTTTCACATTATTACTTTGTCATGTTGTGGAAACATGATGACATTTCAAGATGATGGTAGTTCACACTCTATTACACATTACAGAAGAGCATTAAAAATGAATTTATATGGTGATCAGTTGTCACAATTCAGTATCACACCAACTTCTTGGGCCAGCAGTGAGAAAAAAAAACCTGTAATATAACAGACCTATTCATAAGAATTCGGTTACTTAAAAAAGAATAGACTTTTTTTTTCCAGAGAAGTTGGAGAGTTAGTTTTTGCATCAATTTGGATAAAATTCTATAAAGTGTTTTGATGAAAAATTATCATCATAAAAGTTTACAGACAGGTAAACAAAGGAAGAGCACAAATTCTGGTCAGAAATGACACAGAATCCCAGTAAGTATTTTATAAGAAATACTTTTGAAGTTTCACTGAAGCCTCAAAAATACAGCCAAAGTTCATATTTTGGTTGGCTTAATCTTGTACAGATTCAATTACTGTCCTTACTTGTAGATGAACTTTTAGAAACTACCAGCATGTAAAAACAATTCAGCACTTGGGATTGGTGTTACAGGGATGCCTTAGCTAAAAATGGCCCTCAGTTTTTGGAGCAGTTCCTGGATTTATGAAAAGGGTGAAAAATGAGGAAAAGAAATAGACCTAAAGAATAGGAACGAGGAATAAAGCATCAAAAGGGGGCATGTGGGCAGCCCGGGTGGCCCAGCGGTTTAGTGCCGCCTTCGGCCCAGGGCGTGATCCTGGAGACCCGGGATGGAGTCCCACATCCGGCTCCCTGCATGGAGTCTGCTTCTCCCTCTGCCTATGTCTCTGCCTCTCTCTGTGTGTGTCCCTCATGAATGAATAAATAAAATCTTAAAAAAGGGGGGGGGGCATGTTCCAGGAAACCCATATTTCTGTGGTATGGTAGTATGATGATGGAGGGGGAGGACCCCCCACTCACTATGATGAGTGGGGGAGGGCCAAGTCAGGAACCTCCTAGAGTAGGTATATACTGTGTTTGTAATTCTTATAATCTGGCTATGCCATATTTAACCAAAATCATTTAATCCAATCCAAACCATTATCATGCTATATTAATCCAACTCCAATCTAAATACCATGGTACAGCCCCCTGTAACATTTTTACTGACATAAAAAATATATATCATGAAAAGCATGAATCTTAAATGGCTAATTCAGTAAGTTTTTATTAAAAATACACTTATGAATCTACCACCCCAATTAAGATACAGAACATTTCCATTACCCTAGAAATTTTCCTTGCCCTCTTTAAATAAAACTTTTAAAAAGATTTATTTATTTATTTGAGAGATAAAGCACACAGAAACGGGGGAATTGCCAGGGAGAGAGGGAGAGAGAGAAAGAAAGAATCCTCAAGCAGACTCCTTGCTGAGTGAGGAGCCTGACATGGGGCTCCATCCCAGGACCCTGAGATCACGACTTGAGCCGAAATCAAGAGCCAGCTGCTTAATCAACTGAGTCTCCCAGGCACCCCTTCCTTGGCCTCTTCTAGTTAAACTTCATCACTGTTTGGATTTCTATCATCCTAATAGATTAGTTTTGTCAGTTCTTGAAATTCATACAAATGAAACCAAATAGTTGTACTCTTCTGTCTCTGACTTCTTTTGAACAATACAATGCTTTTGAGATATATCCACATTGGTTTGTGATCAATAGTTATTTCTTTGATTATTTCTCGTAATATTGTGGCCTGAATAGACAATAATTTGTTTTCCTATTCCCCTGTTGTTGGGTGTTTGGATGGCTTCTTGCTTGGAGCTATTACAAATAAAGCTGATGTAAATACGATTATTTGTCTGTTGTAGATGATGGTTTTCATGTCTCCTGAGTAAACACCTAGGATTGGAACTGCTGGGTGATGGGTTGGGTATATGTTTAGTTTAGTAAGAACCTGCCAAATAGATTTTCAAAGTGGTCTCTACACAATTTACACCCCAGTATCTCCAAGTTCTATTTGTTCTGCATCCTTGCCAGTATTCAGTGGTGGTAGTCTTTTTAATTGTAGCTATCCCAGTGGATGTGAAATGTAAATCACTGTGGTTTTCACTTACATTTTCCTGAAGACTAACAATGTTAATTAAGCATATTTCCATGTGTTTATTGGAAATGTGTATATCTTCTTTTGTGAAGTGACTGAGTTTTTTGCTAATGTTTATTGTGTTGTCTTCTTACTATTGATTTTGGGAATTTTTCATATATTGAGATACAGGTCAGATATATCTGTATGGCTTACTCTTTTTCTCTTACTATTGTCTTTGATAAGTAGAAATATTTTTATTTTGACTTTATCAACATAAAATCCAACATAACAACCTTGTTCTTTGTTTAAGAAAATTGTATTTTATCCTGAGACATAATTTTAATCCTGCAAGATTTCGCTGGGATTTCAATGGAACACCAGAAGCATTTACCCAGCCCTTCTAATTTGGCAGAGTGTAAACTCTTAGCTTTGTCTACTCTGTGGTGTATGGCAGCAACTTTATGATGAACTTTTTTGGCCTTTTAGCTATTGCTTTCTACTCTCCTTGTTTCTCCCCTGTGCATACACAGTTCAGGGTCAACCAAAATTTGAGGGCCGTTTGTTTTTACTTAGACTTTGTGGTTTTTCCTTCTGTGGTTTTATTCTTTCTAGAATTCCTCTTAATTTTCAGATGTCTTGGCCGCCTTGAACTCCATCGTATGACACTGCAAGCCTTAAAACTGAAACTTTCTTCTTGAGTTTTAGCTGCCTTGGAAGTGTGCTCAGGGAGAAAGTCATATAAATGTGAATCTCTTCTTGTTCTGTCACCTTCTTTTAAAGGTCATATCCTCAACAGTTTCTGCCTGTTTTTGTGAGAGGGTAAGTCTGATACAAGATATTCAGCCAATACTGGAATTGGAGTATAACTTCCTTTGTATGTCTATAATCACATTGTTTCCCAGCAGATCGATGGAAGCAAATGGAAGATATAGTTTTAGGATTATTTTATCACAATCTTAAGTGATGCATTTGGAAGTGAAATTTACTTAGGAGAAAATTACATGGAGTTTCAATGATGATAAAATTAGTTTCATGAGACTTATGTAATCATCTAAAAGCTTTTTTCACTTAAAGAAATGCCTGCAATTTACTTGTAATCTATTTACCTGAAGTACACCTGAAGTGACTGGTCTAACTGTAGATTTTAGGTGAAACACTTTTAACTCTCCTTATGTGTACAAGTGCCCATTAGTGACAGAGCTTTAAAATTTTCTCTTTTTCATATCTGCTTCTATTGAGTTCTCTTGTGGAATAGATGCTGAACCATTAAACAAAATGCAGGTGATTCAGATTCAATTCAATCCAAATGTTCAGACATTTTCTGAACATGGACTGTATAACGATACTCTATAGGGTATTAAATCAGAAGTGAAAAAAAATATCATGAAAATCTTGGAGTTAGGCTGGAAATAAAATTTTGTAGCAATGTTTTGTAGCAACCAGTATATGATTTTTATAGTCAAAATTATATATGTAGTCATTGAGAAATGAAAACTATCAGAAAGGGTTAGAGTTATTTAGTGACAGATTAGGGTGAGTCTTGTTCTATGCTTTGAGGGAGTTATAAATAAAGACAAATAAAATATATACTCATAGTGAAGCTACATTTTACTTAGTTTTTGCTGCATGTCTTCTCTTAACACACACATGTGCATGCAAACATACAAATCTGCATTATTTTGTCTGAATAAGACATAATGAAAAAACCAGAGAACTATTACAGAAGACAATGAAGTCAGAAGATAGATCTAGTTTGTGCCTAGAGGTCCATAATGCTATCCTGCCTTCAAGGAGAATGCATTTTAGTAGAAACAGCAAAAATGTTTAAAGCCTATATTAAAATGCAAATATAAACAGTAATTATAATTATGCCCATACATGAAAAAATGCTTAGGATTAGTTTAGATCTTTGAGAATAAGCAAGAGTAATCAGTAGAAATTTGGTTGAAAAGAAGCAACAAAGCAGCAACTTAAAAAGAGAGAAAAGCTCTTATTTATTGTTTTTTCAATAAGAAACCAATTATAAACCTCTCAGAGACTAGTTTAAGAAAAACTATTTCTCTGTGCTTAGCAGAGCAAAATAAACATGAAAAAGGTTGAGTTAGGAAGGAAGGATGAACAAGAACAGGTGTGTGAGGGAGAGAGAATTATAGAATGAGATCACAGCTGGTAGGGATTAAATAATTTCATAAAGTTATAGAATAATTTATGTGGAATGGAAGCTATAACAATAAGTTATATTGCTTGGTATTTAAGAAAATGGAGTCTAGAGTCAGACCACCTGGGCAGGAAATGTGAAACCTGATAACTCTTTCATTGGACTCTAAAAACTTTGATGAGTTTCCACAGAGTTGATGTTAATCCCTAGCTCAGAGAGTTGTCAAGCGGGGCATACAAGAGAATGTATGTGGCATGTAATAACCCATTGCCCCTTCACAGTTAACCATGCTTTTTAATCTTTCCTATCGGTATTAAGAAGGAAGAGGTGTCAGTCCATTCGTCTGGGCTAACTATGGGAAGGCTTCCCACGCCACAGTGTATATTTTGAGCCAGAGATGTCTCTCTTTGAAGGGGAAGTAGCAAAAACTATTGAAATGCAGGGGATGGAAATTTAGTTTCAAAGCACATAATATAACAAGAACTAAAATATGGTTGTAAAAAGTAAGTACCTATGCAAGGACTTTCAGTGAAGCAGAAAGACATATTTGGATTCAAAATGGAAGAACCAGAGGAAACTACAAGCTAGCAAATTTGGGAGCCAGAGGAGGATAAACAAGGAAGAATGTCTTGGGATTGCTACGTTATATGATAGAGAGATTTGCTGGAATGACTGCTTTCATAAGGGTGATGAACAATGAAGATGCCTGTGAGGAAATTATAGGAAGTTCCTTCCTAGAAAAGAGAAATCACAAGTGAGCAAGTGAGAATTAAAATTCATTCTATGAGTGAGTCAGGCAAAATGATCTTATATTTAAACTTAAAATATATTGACTCCTAATGCTTCCTTGGAGAAGCTAGTGAGTTCCTTGCATCCTGTTTCCCTATCAACAAGATCAGAAAATATTCATCATGGTGTTTTAGAGCTGTAGACTTTCAAGATAGAAACAACCAGAAACTACAAATACTAATATGTTTACTTTAAGTGACAGTTGATCAAAAATACATGAATTAGTTCCTATTACATAAGGTTCAATAAAGTGAATTCTATTTCATTCGTTAAAAAACATAGTTGACTTTGGGAGGCTTTGTATGCCTATTCTTTGTTGCTGTTTAATTAAATGAATCTGAGAAAACCCATGTTTACCTAAACAAAACTAACATACCTCTTTAAACATATTTTCACTTTAGATTACTGCTGTAAAAATGTGAATATTTCTGTATAATAATACAAAATTGTCCACTGTCCACTGATAATCCTCTTTTATAATTTTCTGCATGGCCATGAGCAATTTATTTATCAAATAATATACTTAAACAGTGAACCAAAATGCCAAATATCAAACCAAGTGCATTAAATACTGAGACAAATATTTTTTTAACTAAATATACAAGCTATAAACCAGATCAATATTCAACTAATTATGTTGTATGTAGAAAAGCTTCATAAATGTCCATGTGATATATTAAATCTGATCTGAGACTAATATCCAATAATGAGACAAATCACTTTTTTTAATCAATAATACCTGGTGAAACTCATACGTCAAACTAAACAAAATTTTATCACTTAACACTATAAAAACAAAACAAAACATTTAAGTGCAATTTTTACTTGCATCTGGAAAAATGTCTTAAAATGCTAACTTGGGCCTTCTTAAGTATCCTTTATCTTTTAGGAAATCCATATTGGGGTAAGAGGAGTGTTAGTAGCAGTATCCTAAGGATAATTTATTATACATTAAGTATATTCTATTATAATATTTTTAGAAATTTTATTTAACAGGGCCCATTTACCTTGGAATGGCTCAATACTGACCTAGATAATGGACACAAAGCAAATAGTAATTAGAGGGAAAGGTGTAGGTTTTCGAGATACATCTCATTTCTAACTATGTTCTGCCACACAAATGTTGAATGAACATGAATTGTTTATTTAACTACCTGGGACTTTAGTCTATTCATTTGTAAAATGAGTGTCAAAATACCTTCCTTGTAAATTTTGAGCACCGGAGATAAGCCAAGGAAAACAAATAGCTAGCACAATGTCTGCCACATAATAGGTGATCAATAAAGTAGTAGGTAGAAGTATTTGTTAGTAACATCACTCTGAATAGCAGATGAGGATCTGTAGAATTTATCTGCATTTTATATGGTCTTAACATGAAAATATAAGTGATATAATAAGGGAATCTTAGAATATTAGGAGAACATTTTATGGTGATATTAATTACCAGAAAGAATTGAGAAAGTTAGCTGTGCAAACTTCCAGGGTAGTGAAAGGCTTCTAAGTAAAAAGAACTCCAGGGTAAGTAACTGTAAGAGTTCTCAAGAGAATGTTGAAGTAGAGGAATAATAATAATACAGACATTTTTGTTAGGTTCTTACTGTATCCCAGGCACAAGGATCCTGGGATCCTCATTTAACAAATACTGGAACTGAGTGAAGGTTAAAGCTAATCAATATTTTCCTCAAATTTATGCTGCAAGTAAATATCATGCTGGGCTTTGTTCCTAAGTCATAGACACCTGAACTTGTTCCAGTTATGAAATATTATGAGTGAAAATAAGGCAGAAATAATTATATACATTCATGAAAAATTAAATATTTAATTAAATCTCAAGATACCCACAACAGGATGTTATAAGACGGATCTAGCTAACTGATACGGAACTGTGTAGATCATTGATATTGAAGGATGGCTCTTATGCATCAGAATGCAAGTATTAGCTGATGGCAACAGAAAAAGAAAAGGTAATTGCTTTGAAGTTTGATGTATTTTCTGGTTGCCTTCGATCTTGAATAGCTACGGTAAAGCAGAATGATATGAAGAAAAGTCACCTGCCATTTAGAGAGGAACACAGGTGATCTACTAGGCTTTCTGTCAGCACTGGCTGACAGCTTAACCAGATCTCTGTGCCCTTATCTTTTGTAGTTCTATGTGACACCAGTGAGAATTAAAGGTGAGGCAAACATGTAAAACATAATGAACACGTATAAAGAACTTGCCATTAGAAAGGCAAAAGAGATTGTAATTTGCTCATTTGTTTTGTAAATGATTTTTAGTCTTCCTTTGTAAAAACAACATTTCTCTCTTCCCAACCTCCTTCTTCCTCTCCTTACCCTATTTTCTTTCCTCTTACGTGAGGCAGTAATTTCTATGTGGAGAAATCACCTGCTATCATTTAACATATATCAGTAAAACTCTATTACAGAGTCCTTGGTCATTTTTTGTTTTTCTGTTTGTAGTTTTCATGAAGGTAGTTTCATAGAGATATTTTCATTTCCAAATTGAACAACTACTGAATTATTTTACAGACTAAGTATAAAATAATAGCAAAGGCTAAAGTAGGATTATCATTTCTGGATTTTAAGATCCTCTCTGGCTTTATTTAGTCTTTTATAAAGAATGATCAGGGGATCCCTGGGTGGCGCAGCGGTTTGGCGCCTGCCTTTGGCCCAGGGCGCGATCCTGGAGACCCGGGATCGAATCCCACATCGGGCTCTCGGTGCATGGAGCCTGCTTCTCCCTCTGCCTGTGTCTCTGCCTCTCTCTCTCTCTCTCTGTGTGACTATCATAAATAAATAAAAATTTTAAAAAAAAAATATAAAGAATGATCATCCAATAACCACTTTTATTGATAGCAAAATGTCCTTTTAATACATTCCAGTTGAGGAATCTATATTCACCTCACTGCAGTTTCTTTCTTTTTTGGAAACCTCACTTTGGGTGATTAAATGCATTCACCTATAATTTCCTCATTACTTTAGACATGAAATTTTAGAAGGGAATAAAAAATAGGAAAAAAAAAGATTATAATGTAATATGATAAATTCCCTTTGCCAATGCAATGAAATATCTAAATAGACAACTAATCCTAGAATACAGTATAAAAAGACAAAAAGCTGGAAAGTATGAGAGAAAATGTAAGAAACGTTGACCACAGTAAAAATTCTAAAATCCTGGTAATACTAACATAAGGCTGTGGATAGATTTCAAGGAGTCCTTGGATAGGAAAAGAAATTACATTTTTCCAATAAAGTCTAACTGAAATTTAATATTTTCTTCAATTAGAAATGTAGAGAAAAAAATCACAGCAGTATTGGCAGAACATATGACTTTACTACCAACAGAAATTACAGATATTTTTCACATGGCAGTATATATTGCTGCAGGTATCTCAAAATATAATTTTTGTTCATCACTACTTCAGAATTTAGGTATCTATTAAATCTGTTGCTAAATAATTTTATGGATGCATTCCTAAAGAATAATATATCATACTTTTTACTATTTTGATAACTGAATTTTAGTATAATCTGCTTCCTTGGTAATCCTATGTATGTAATTTCACACAATTTTAAGTGTAGTTCCATAAGCTTTACCAGATCTCCAAAGCAGTCTATGGGACAGAGATTGCTCTACAGGGGTTTCAGAAGGAGAGAGCAGAGTCAATAAAAAGAAATAATGGAACTGTCCCAGAGCAGAGGAGATACAGATCTTAAGATCAAATGAGGGGCCAGCCCCCGTGGCGCAGCGGTTTAGCGCCACCTGCAGTCCAGGGCGTGATCCTGGAGACCCTGGATCGAGTCCTGCGTCAGGCTCTCTGCATGGAGCCTGCTTCCTCCAATGCCTGTGTCTCTCTCTCTCTCTCTCTCTCTGTCTCTATGAATAATGAATAAATAAATACAATCTTTAAAAACAAAAAGATCAAATGAATTCATAGTCAAGGCAAAGTGTGAAAAGTGATTAGCTCTCTTGGGTGGAGATGGGACTGTGTAGAAGAAAGATAATTTACTCTAATTACTTCTTCTTATTTGAAAAGTTTAAAAACCTGATTGTATTCTCTATAATTTACAAAAAAGGTACATATGTATGAAGTTAAAGAAGAGAAGAAAGAAAGGGAAATACCAAATACCTTGGTGTTGTTCAGCAGTTGGTGTCACAGATCATCAAAGAACCTCATGCGCTGGTTTCATGAATATTAATTTAGCAACAGATTCAGGAGAAGTCTTGGCTCAAATGAAAAATAGCCAAGCCTTCCTAGGTCTGAACACTGGCTCAGCACTCACTGGATTTCCTAGTCTTGGGCAAGTCATTTGAGCTTTTTGAACATCAGCTTTTCCATTTGTAAAATTAGAATAATATCTGTCTTACAAGATTAATATCAGATGAGAGCTGGTGCAAACATATGAATGTCATGTGTTTAGAATAATATTTAAAATATAATAAACACAAAAGTGGCAGTCAACCATTATTATTAATCCAATGTCAAAAGTTAGGACAAACCATTGAAAGATATCAGTTTTATGAAACCACTTATTGACAGGGGGATGATGATCTGAATGGAAACTGGAATTCAGGTATGGAGCTACTATAATGTAGATGATCACAGAAAATGGAGATTAGCAGAATGAAATGAGAAATATTTAGAAGACAGATTTTTCCAGACTTAGTGACCATTTAGGTCCTAAATATGAAGGAAACATCCAAGATAACCCCCACATATCTGAATTGGTTGAATGGGAGGTTGGTGGTACTATCTACAAGAGGGCCAGGTTTGGGGTGGAGAGTGATATGTTTAGTTTTGGAAACATGGAAATTAAGATGACTAGGGACACTCAGGTGGTCCAAATGGTCAAGTACAATAGGTGGTTTGATATAAGTCGGACACTCAGGAGTAAGATCTCTGCTGGAGTTGGGGGTTGTTCAATCATCGATTGAACAGACATTGGTTAACTCATGAGTTGATATAAAATCACTGAGGGGATAGTGTGAAAAGTGAGTTGAGGATTCAGGATTGAGTACTAGATGAACAATTTAAGCAAGAGAACCTTTTATTTATTCATTAACTAACGATGGATATTCTACACATATTCCCTTATTTCTAGTTTTATTGCATTCTCTTACAACATGAGGAAAAACTTAGAACTAGAAAATAATAGGTCAATTAATAAAAGAAAGGAAGTTTTCCTTATATAAATGAGTAAAATTCTGAATCAGTGGGGGAAATATAAAACAATAAGAAGAAAAATTTTAAAAGCTGTCCTTAAATTAAATGCTTACCAAAAGGTAGAACTGTCAATTGCTGATTCTATTGATAGCCCAAATACCTTCCTATTTAAGGACCAATATTCAAGAGGTTTATTTTTTTCCCAGTTTTGTCTAGCAACAAACACGGTAACCATATTATTGTCTACTTTCGTTTGTTTACTTGAAAAGTTATCTTACAAAGTCAAGAGCCTTTAAAGGTCAAGCACTTCCTATTCATTTTATTTTATTTTATTTTATTTTATTTTATTTTATTTATTTTATTTTATTTATTTTATTTTATTTTATTTATGTATTTGGGAGAGGAAGGGAAGAGGAAGAGGGAGAAGGGCAAACAGACCTCCTACAGAACCAGGAGGTGAGGGGAAGGGTGGAAGGGGCCTCAATCCTAGGACTCTGAGATCCTGATCTGAGCTAAAATTGGACACTTAACCAACTGAGCTTCCCAGGTGCCCTGAATACCTTCTATTTAAAATATTTTTCAAAAATATGTTTTTTCCATGGTGAGGTCATTTAGTGAGTCAAGGAATTTTTGGATATTTTTTTACCCACAAACAGTTGTGTTTTCCTGAAACTGGTTTTGTTTCATTTGTGATCTAAGACCAGAATCCTAAAATCCTTTCTAATTTAATAGACAATGCTTTTTTCAATGTCTCAAGAAATGTTTCAGCATTTTCCATCTGCTTCCTGTGGTTCCCAAATCCAATCACACGGTTTATAGATGTGTTGTTTGTTGGTTGGTTTGTTTTCTCTTTTTATCACTACTCCTCACACTTTTGAAACTTTAGTTGTTGCTGTTAGTTTAGTTTAGTTTAGTTTAGTTTAAACTTTAGTTTAGTTTGCTTGCATAAAGCTTGAAGGCTATGCATTAATTGTCAATTGCTAGTGTATAAGCCTGGAGGTGAATTCAAAAGTGGGAAATGAAGGAAAATGGATGTGTTTGGGAAAAAGATCAAAACAGAATGGACCTTGTGATGAGGACTCCCTGGAAGAGAGGGTGGTATTCTGTTATTAATGTTTGATTCTGACCACTGCCACTTCCTACATGTGTAATGTTGGCCAAATTATTGAAGTTCTTTGAATCTCAGTTTTTTCATGTGTAAGATAGGAATAATAAAACCACATGGTTTTTATGGGGTTGAATGTAAAGTATCAAGGACTACGCAAGGCATGTAGTAAAAAACATCCTGTGAAAATTCTTATTATCTTTCTTATTATTATTATTTAGCATTGAGAAAATTCCTAAGGAAAAGGCTGATGTTGATAAATAACAGGAAAAAGTCCCACAGTATTGAGGAAGAATACTAATTATTTGTTATTCACTTTTTAAAGTGAAGACAAGTGGGAAAAAAAAAACCCACATGCCAGTTACTTATAAAGAATAAATCTATAATATATATTTATATCTGCAGTGGGTTAAACAGTATTCTCCCAAAATTCATGTCTACCTCAAACCCTAGAATATGCTCTTATTTGGAAATGGGGTCTCTGCAGATGTAATTAAGGAAGGATGGAGATAAGGATCAGGATGGGTTCTAAATCCAATCACAGAGTCCCAATAAGAGACAAAAAAAGGATACACCAAGACATAAAAAGGTGATAGGAAGATGATGTTAGAGACTGGAGTGATGCCACAAGCCAAGGGCCTGTAGCCAGCACAGACTGGAGGAGGCAAGGGAAGATTCTTCCTGAGAGACTCCAGAAAGAGTGTGGCTCTGCCAACAACTTGATTTCAAACTTCTGGGTTCCAGAACGATGAGAGAATAAATTCCTGTTGTTCTGAGGTAACACTTTTGTAGTAATCTGTTATGGCAGTCCTAAGTAATTAATACAATAGCCTATAAATACTTTTCTAATTTGGTGGGGAGTTGTTTCTTTTATCTTTTAAAGAACCCAGGGAATTCTTTATTCTCACAAGCTAAGTATTACCTCATGATTTTATTTAATATTTTTCTTACAAAAAATAAGTATATAGGGGCGCCTGGGTGGCTCAATTGGTTAAGCATCTGCCTTTGCTCAGGTCATGACCCAAGGGTCCTGGATGAACCCCATGATGGTGATGGCGGGCTCCCTACTCAGCAGGGGTCTCCTTTTCCCTCTTTCTCTGCCCCTCCCTCTCTGCTCATGCTCACTCTCTCTTACTTGCTCTCTCTCTCAAATAAGTAAAATCTTTAAACAAACAAACATAAACAAACAAAAACCCCCCAAAATAAATATATAGGAAGTGAGGTCTCTACTATAAGAATGGAATATGATATTCCACTTTTAGTAAGATTAGTAAATATGTCTTGTGGGTGGTTAGAAATTATATTTGGGGCAAGCTTCTGAAAAGACAGCTACTTAATCATTCTACTCCTGATAAGCCCAAAGAAACATAGAACTAAAGCAAAATCTAATGAGGAACAACTTAAAAACAGTAACTTCTAGTTAAGCAGGCAGTGTGGTAAGCAGAATAAAGTCCCTATCCCCCAGAAAAAGAAACAGGATAATAATTCCCTGGGACGTGGGAACATGTTGCTTTACATGACAAAGGGACTCTATAGATGAGATTAAACTAGGATTCTGAGATGAGGCGATTATCTGGAATTATCCAGGCAAACCTATTGCAATCACGAGTTTTTTTTTGAGGGAGTTAGGAGGGTTAGGGACAGACAGATTGGAAGATGTTATGCTGATGAAAGAGGCAATTAGCTAAGAAATGTAGGTGGCTTCTAGAATCCAGGAAAGACCAGGGAATGGACCCTTCCGTAGCATCTCCAGAAAGATTACTCCCTCCTGGCATTTTAATTTTAGTCTGTGAGACCCCTGTCAAACTTTTGATCTACAGAATTAGAAGGTAACAAATATGTGTTGTTTAGAGCCACTGATAGAGATGACTTGTTAAAAGCAGCAAGGGGAAGCCAATGCATATAGCACAGGAACACGCAGAGAAGTTATATACGGTTTTATGGAAGATTTCAACCATCAAATCTTAGAGTTTTTAAGAGCTGATACTTCTATATTCATCAACTATGAGCAACAGAAAATACGGAGCCAACTGCAAGCAGGAATTCCTGAGGAAATCATATGTGCTGCTCAGTTTAATCCATAAACTGAGTTTTCATATCACATAAAAATTAGTCATCAATGCAGAATTGATAGAGAAAGAAACTTCAGGGAAAAGAGTCTCGGACATATAAGTAGATATAGAATTTAGTCCTGACTGTCACTAGCAGGTTGTAGGCTTAGGACAAGTCATTTTACTTTTTTTTAAAAAAAGATTTTATTTATTTATTCATGAGAGACCCAGAGAAAGAGGCACAGACATAGGCAGAGAGAGAAGCAGGCTCCCTCTAGGGACCCTGATGAAGGACTCAATCCCAGGACCCCGAGATCACGACCTGAGCCGAGGGCAGACACTCAACCACTGAGCTACCCAGGTGGCCCTCATTTCACTTTTTTGAAGTCAGTTTTTTCATCTATTGATGAGTAGGTTGGACATTTGGTCCTTTCCAATGTAAACAAACTGTACAACGAAAACAGAATGAATAGGATTGCTTCTATTATTCTGTAATGCTGACCTTTCATCAGAATACCAATTTAAAATATTTTATACACCCAGATTTACTATGACATCTTTATGGATATAAGGGATTAACACTTGACTAGAACACAGAGGCACTTGATATACATTGAATTGTGGTTATTAAACATGTAACTCACTTTCCACTTTCCCCACTGCTGGCTTTTTCATAATCAACCATTCAATGATATCAGAGGGTGTTTAAAATGTGCCAAGGAGAGTAGTGATGGCGCATTTAAAATATGGCATTATTACACATGAAAGTAAAAACTACCTAAAGCATTTGTGACTAGTCTAACAAAAATAGTAAACTGTCCCACATCTATCTTGTAAGTTTTACTCCATTCTTCAGTTAAAGATATGTGGCTTCAGGACAGCTGGGAAAAAAATAGGGGCCCTTTCTCAAAATGCTCAGAAGGAATCAACATTGTGCTGTCAGTGGACACTATTAGCTCATCATCTAAGTATATCTATTGGTTTGATGCGAAACTGGGAAGGAGAACAGAATAGTCAACTTGGTGGTTCAATGAAAGCTTCCCCCTACGTTCTGCATGTTTAATCATCTTGGTGATAAGGCTGTATTATTTTTCACTTAACATTTCAGAAACTGTGCTGAGTAAATGTTGGCAGCACTTCCCTGAAAAGTCTCACCATCACACACACCAGAGAAGGAATGTTTTGATCAATATTCACTGAAGTCACTGGCACTCATTCTCTTTCATATTCACTGTACATCTCAGTTCTGTTGTGTGTCTTCTACAAAAATAAAATAAAAGAAGAAGAAACATAGCTGAAGTCTCAGAGTTGTTAGCTTGGCCAATTCTCCAAAATAATTTTTTGAAAGCCTTGATGAAAGAACAAAGATCAGAGTTTTAGAGAGGGTCCAAATGATACGTGCACATTTTTTCAGATGCTCAGTCTCATTTACTTCATGATCAATCAGTCTTTGGTCTGATAAAGAGGTAATAAAGCTAAGGGAAATAAAGTTAGGATGGCACTAGGATGTCTGAGAGGACTGTTTAGTGAATCTTACATGATAAGATGTTGACTCTCTTTTGGACCAGACTGAGTCTAAGGGAGACTTGTGTGCAAAGGTTGAGTAAATTCATCATGAGCAGAAGCAGAATTACTGTGAAGCTAACAGAGCTCAAGTGTCAGGATCCCTCACTTGTTTAGCAAAATTTATATATTTTATCAATCAGTTTAGACCACTGTCTTTTTCTAGAATGACTTCTCTGGTCAGGGAACAATGGAGCACCCATAGGTATGTCTTGAATTAAGCTAAGAGGAAGTTGACTTGGCTATATTTTAAGTAAACTTAGTAATATGATTTTAGGTGATTTGCAGTCATTTTTATAGATGTTGAAGTTATACCTGTCAGGCCTGAAATACTCCAACCACCTATTGGGCTGACATATTAAGCTTTCTGACAAAAAGGTGCAGGGTTGGATGCTGTACTGTGAAAAGATTGTGTCCTCTGGTGCTCGACACTGTGACAATGTGAGTAGTCAAGGAGAAACCCAGTATGAAATGCTCAGAGCCAAAGCTAGTCTGTGAAGTGTTCTTCCAAATCTGACAGTTCATATACGAAATAAACTTGGTAGAGGATTTCTCCAATATTGTCACCATTCTAAGAATTTATATGTCATAATCAATAATGAACCTGAAGTTGAAAGAAGCTATTTTAGAAAGTCACTAATTAAAAAAATGATTTTGTTCACCGTGCTCATAGAAAGATTCAGTTATCTTTCTAATCTCTCTACAGAAAATGATCTTACAAAGTCCTTCATAAAGAAGAAATCAATGAATATATACACAGGAAATTATAGGGAAAAACTATTATAGCTGTGTCTGACAGTTAATTAAAACAATGCAAGGTTATTTTTCTGGATTTTATCATACCAATGGTGTTTATCAGCTCTCTTAAATTTGTAATGTGATGTGGTTTTCTTTTATTCTAAGTAAATATTCATTTTTGTATGCAATTTTGTATTCTCTTTTAAAGTAGTATTTCCTTCTCCAATTGTATGAGCTTCAGGTCCCATAAAACCTGGAAATGCTCCTTGGATAAGGCAATTGAAATTTGTGCAGTAGGCTAAAAAAATATCATGACTGTCTCTCAAAATATTCACTTTTCTTCCCCAGGAAAACATTTAAAAAACATACACATCTGATGAATTGGGAATGCTCTATAGCATATGTACGAGCAGTCTTGTGAAAGCAAGCCAGGCCTTCTCCTGAATGTTGATGGCAGTGTGGGATAGTACTGCTGGTGTTGCTATGGCAGTTAAGATGAAACCACAGAAGAACAGATAAAACATCATTAGGTGTAGCAGCAGACCTTCTCTTTGCAGGGAAAGAAGCTCTCAAACAGCAGCCAGCCCTGAATCAAACCTGCTTCACAGACATCCAGAGAGCAATTACTGGAAAAATGCCATCTCTTTGCAAATCTTAATCTGCCTCTGTAATTTTCTTGGCATAAACACTCCCTTCTAAATAACTGTGCCCATTTTATTGTTATTACCAATCACATTTTCTTCTTAAAGTCAAAACAGAAAACAATATGACCTGAGTTAAGTAGATATTAAATGCAAATTTGCTTCCTAATGATATTAGGACTTCTCCAGAAAGCTGACAAAACTGCTTGCACAGTTTATAAAGCACAGGAGCTTTTATGGGCTGTGCCATTTGATTTCATAAAGGGACTACAAAAGACCTGAGGTGAACATTTGGTTCATGCTCACTTTAAGTTCTAGGAGGGCAAGGACTCTGGTTTTTTTCCCTTACCATTTCATTCCCCGTAATGCCTGTGGTGGCTGGCAAATAGTAAGAAACCACATGAGTATTGTTGAATGGATAAAGATGCACCAAATTAGGCTTTTTGTAACTGTTTTTTTCCTCCACAAAATTAGAGAACACTTCCTGATAACATTTCAAATATACTTTGATAAATGTGTGAAAAAAATCTATTTTTAGTTCTTGTCCCTAATATTATGAATCTTGACTCAACTGGGAGAAAATTATCATCTTGCTTTCTCTTCACTTAGCTCACACTTTTCCCTTTTATTTTTCACATTTTTAAACCAAATGGATCCCTAAATCACTGTTCAGTGGCTACCTTGAATTTAAGTGCTTTGTTCTCTATACATGTTTTCATGATAAATTTCTGCTGCTCATTTCCCTCTACAAGGCACAGGCATTCATCCAGAGATCTGTAACTATTTTTGCACTTACTCATTTGTATTTCTGTCTGTCATACCAGACTTTAAGATATTTAAGAGTGTGTATAATCAGTACACAGTATCCATTCGATAATGCTTGAAATTAGCACAGAAATAGCCCAGGTTCATTGTGTATACTAAACCAAATAATGGTTAAGTCATATGCTTTTCTGGGGGAAAAACAAACAATTTTCTGATTTGTATGCTTTTTCTTGTGTGTTAGCAACATAAGCCTGGGCAATTTGAATACACTTCTAAACTATTTTTCCTAGATCGTTAAGAAAACAGAAACAATCTTTCTGCTTCATCATTTTCCTTTCTCTTTTATACTCTAGTCACCAGGACATTATGTCCCTCTTCTTTTCTTGACACTTTTCCATCTGGTCCCCTGTCCTCTAGCCAGTGCATGGATCACCTGAATGTATGTTGATCACGGAAACACATACATGTTGTTTTACTTTCTTTTTTCCTTCCTTCCTTCCTCCCTCCTTGCCTACCCCCTCCTTCCTTCCTTTCTCTTTCTCTTTCTTTCTTTGAAAGAGAGAGAGAAAGAGAACCCACATGAGAGCATAAGCAGGGGAGGGGCAGAGGGCGAGAGTCTTGAGCAGACTCCACACCCTGCTGAGCCTGAATAGGACTTGATCCCACCACCCGAGACAAAGGCCTGAACTTAAGGTCCAACTGAGCCACCCAGGTGTTCCTCATATGTCCTTTTTCTTCTGGAAAACACATGTCTTAAAGAAAATGCTTGGATTAAGAGAAAAAAAAGGGAATAAACACATATCAAATGACTAACAATTTTATAGGGCTTTTTTTACTTAAAAAAGTCAAAAAAGGCAGATGTGTTTTCAAACTACACATATTTATACCACACATGGGCAATATTCCCTATATATGAAAATCGTAGGAAGAATTTAATGACTCTTAATGCAAAAGAACAAAGTAATACTTTTAAGGTTTTCAAATACATATGATATAATTTGAAAACAGACCAAATGTTAATTAAGATACTGTTTACAAAATCAATTTACCTAATATTTAAACTTCTTAATTGTCCTGACCCCCACTAGAGTGACAATTTGTGGTCTAATCTCTTCTTTTTCCAAAGAGAAGTTATTTTCTTTTGTCAGCAGACTTATGTTTGTGGGTGTGAGAAGGAAAGAAGTGGTGTGAACTAGAGGGTACAAGTGTTGTTGCCCATAGGCAGTAAAATTCACTGGGTGGAAAAGAGGGAATGTGAGTAGAAAATTGATTGCTTGATGCTGCCAGCTACATACCCTTGCTCAAAAGTAATCCTATTAAATTCTAGAGAGGGTAGTACAGTGGCAGGAATAACTTGAATATAATTCAGAGAGTGCCTTTAGGTCTTGATATACACACTAAAAATTTTACATGTAAACAATGTTAAAATATTCTTGTTCACTTTGTATCAGGGGGCATTACAGGTAAGTGAAATCTGCAAAAAAGTTTTAATAAATGTCATTAGCTTTTCAAGTATAATATCTTAGCATAACTACTTTAAAACATTTTTAACTCAAATTACCAAATAACACTCAAAGTCAAAAAAGGTTAGGGATATAAACAAAATAGTTTATTCCCCGATTAACTGGGAAAAATGATGAACAAAAATATTAGGCAAGACATTAACTAAATTGTCAGAATGTAATGTTACTAATAGAATTGATTTTCTTTTATCTCTAAATGGTTCTTAAATTTTTCGAGGCTGTAAAATAGTTCTGTATTAATTTGGAAGAAATAATACAGAATTTGGAAATAGTCTGCAAAGTTGCCAAAGCCAACATACTTTAACATACCATAACCATAGCTTTTTAAAAATAGAAAATAACCCTACAGTAGAATTACCATCACCAAAAAACTTATAATCTTCTCAGAAAAAGATAATACACACATGTTCAAAAAAAAAAATGTGAAGCCAGTGCCAAAATGTGTGGTATAGAAAAGGAATAAGAGTGAATTGAAATTACTGCTTATGTTGGTGTGTACACCATCACATTGGTGGCTCCCAATGAACTATATACCTCCCAGTGTTCATGCCCATGTGTGTTCACCTCACACACTGACTGTGGGGCTAGCCCTGTGGCTTGCTTTGAGTAACAGACCATTAATAAGCATGACGAAAGCAGAGGCATGAGGTTTGTCCTCTTAAAACATGCTCTTTTGAATCCCATAGCCACCATATAAAAAGGACTGTCTGTACTGCCAGAGAAGACAGTGGTAATAGAGAGAGATACTCAGCTAGCGGCCAGCTGTTCCAGCCATGTTGGCTAAAGCACCAGACTGGTGCATGAAAGAGCCAGCCTCAGACACCGCTTTGAGCTGAAGAACTGCCCAGCTGATCACAGCCCAGACTTCAGAACTAAGAGAAATACTAAATCATTGTTATTTTATCTCACTGACTTTTGATGGTGAATTGTTAGATATGACAACTCGTATAGCACTTTAAAGTTTGTAACATTTTTCATGTTTTAATTCTCAGTAAAACCCCACAACCATTTTAAAAAGGAAATTAAAGCTCAGAAACTTGAATTGACTTGTCCAAGGTCATACAGTGAGCAAAGAGCAAAATTCCTATTTTACACAGGCTTTCTGACTGGTGGTTGCATGCAATTTCCACTATAGGAAGAATAAATGATGTTGGAATTGATCTGTGTGGGATGACATAGCTAGAGAAAGGGCAATCTGACTTAAACCTTGGAGGAAATGTAAGCATTAAATCAGAGCTATGAATTTTTTTAAAAGATTTTATTTATTTATTCATGAGAGACAGAGAGAGAGAAAGACAGAGAGAGAGAGAGAGGCAGAGCAGAGGGAGAAGCAGGCTCCATGCAGGGAGCCCAATGTAGGACTTGATCCCGGGACTCCAGGATCACGCCCTGGACCAAAGGCAGGCACTAAACTGCTGAACCACCCAGGGATCCCCTCAGAGCTATGAATTTAAGACACAATTCAAAACTCCTCATTTTGTACATATGGTGAAGAGGGCAATATAAATTTAAAGATGAAATATTACCATTTCCTACTCCTACCCTCTTCCAGTTATTATTGTATCCTTGATGACCTACTGTGTTCAGAGGGATGTCTATGACATCTCCAATTCTTGCAATTAGTCCTGAAAAAAGTCTACTTTATAAGTAAACTAAAGCTCAGTGATCTACGTTTCTCTTGTAGAGTTGGAATTCGAATCTATATGTGTTTGGCTTCAAACTCTGAATTGTTTCCACAATGCTTTCTCTATACATGGAACTCAAACCTTCTGCAATAGTCCAGTGCTACATGAATGTTGTAAAACTCCCAAAGGAATTCATTTCATTCAGGAGATCTATAGTTTCCTGTTGAGCATTATAGAGTTATACTACAAAGTTAGCACCCCTGTTCTTAGAAATCACAGAAAGGGGAACTACATCGACTTTAGAAAGACAAAGGAGTTCAGCAGCAGAAATGTAAAGGATGGTCTCTGCTTCCTTAAGCAAGATCTAGCAGAAGGAATGCCTTAGATGTCCCGCTCATTTTTCAAATTAGGCTTTATCCTTAAGTAGATTCATGGCTACCCTGTAGCAATCTTGTTTGCAGCTGTCCCAATTACTGATAGCTTTGTTCTGAGGATAGAGAGAGGGTATAGTTGGGGTGCATTAGACCAGCACCAGTCTGCCCTGTTTAATGCAATCACACACGTTCATATGTCTAGCACTGTGCCCAGCACATAATGGACACTCAATCAGCACCAGTTTTTTTTTTTTTTTTCTCTCTGGTTTCAAGTAGAAGGGAAATAAGAAAAGGTACTTTAAAATTCCAATCTTGCTTTAAAAGAATTGAGCAACAGGGACCTAGTGATAAAGGATATGGAGATATGAGCACAGCCATATAGGTTGGAAAGAAAAATAGAAGCACAGAATCAGCTGAACACATTCCTGCTTTGCAATAGCAGGCCTGCCATTTATGTGATTTATTTATGCACACATGCACACTTTGAGTGTGTCCTGTGAGGTGCTAAGGGCTATTCTAGGTACATGAGATACACTGGTGAGCAAAACCAAGATCTGAGACTTAGCTGGAGTTTACATTCTAGAGGTAATAATATATCCCCCATGTACCTTGTAGCTAAATTAAACATCAGGACTCTCGATTCTTTAAAATTTTTACAGTGATACTGTTCTGAGAAAACAAGTGAAAGGTTCCAATTTAATAAAGTATGTCCTTTGGGCCATTTTATCTTAGGATTCAGTATGCCATCCCTTCTCTCCATAATCTGATCTGACAAGCTAGGGATTATATCAATGGGAATCAATGCTACTGTAGGTATGGTGGTGTGCCTGAGACATAGCCCATGCAAACCAGGTCATCAGTAAATTAATCCCATTTTCAAATCTCTTCTCCTAAAATAAGTCTATCATATTTATCATATATTACTTCATTAGAATGATTTCATTTCTTTCAGATCTAGTTAAAATAAAATGTTAGATATATGTCAATCAGATGGCTGACAAGCTCATTATTATTTGAATAGTCTGTATTCAAAAGGAAAGATGTAAATTTAAAACATGGGGCAGAGAGGACAAAATAATAGTATAATGAGGTATCTAAAATTATATTGAATTATATATGTACCTAAAAAGAGAAGGAAACAAATTCCTATCTCAAATACCCACAGTGGAACTCAAGGCATATCATGGAAAATGTTACAGCAAGTGTTCACATACCTAAACTAACTTTATTTACATAAGATCACCTTGACAGGCTAAAGGAAAAGCTTCATAGCTTGTCTTCTAAATCACTACAATGTTTGAGAATGTGAATTTTAGCAGTTTTTGCATTTTTTACATATAAAGTATTTCAAGATTTTGATCAACATATTTCTATCATCTTCTAAAATTTGATGCATGAATGCATTCTGAATAAAATGAAAATATCCTCTTTCATAGTCCAGGTCAGATGATCTTTCAAAACTGTAGCATTACCTTTTACCAGACAGGAAAGCCAATCAACAACTGTTGGTTTCTTATTTGCTTTCTGATGTTTAATTCATTTAAAATTAGCTTTAAAAATCTTTCCACATCCAAATATCACAAAATCATTTCTGCTAGTAAGCACGATGCATCCACTATCCTTTTGTCCTTTCACCAGTGACCTAGAAGGTTAACAAGTATGGAGAGTACAGTTCTTAATGTAGGTTCCTAAAACTTTGCTTGCTGCCTCCTTATTGTCAAACTCCTTTTCTATAACTTACAGAGTCATTTCCCTTTGAGTCTCCGATTAAATTTTTCTCTCACTTTTCATTTTATACCTTTTATATTGAGCTATTCACTGCTTTTCCCAAAAAGTAAAAACAAGACCACCCCCCCAACACATACAAAAAACCCAATAAAGAAAAACCTCAACTCGTTTTAAAAATACGTTTATTTTCAACTTAACTTAAACATTTCTTACACAATAAGTTTATGATAAGAGAAACTGTATTATAGATTATGTAATATTCCTGAACTTTGCGAGTCTGAATGACTAACTGGGAACCCTCATGAATTTTTCAATTTAAGGCTTTAAAATTCCAGATTGGAGCTATAAAGGGCACAACTCTTCTTATTTTTGAAATATGTGTCCAAGTTCAATTTAATGTAAGCCTGAACTACATAAATGAAGGTTAGCTTTCAATGCAAAATAACAGTTAAAGGAAATGCTAAAGGGAATATAATACATATTTACACATTAATTATGTAATGTGTATAATTACATATATTATATGAATTATATATTCTTCTTCCATAAATATCAGGGAGAGATGGCCACAAGAAAACAAATTGTTGCATATTATTGTTAAAGTTGATATCGTAAGGTGAAACTTGGGAGAGAAGGCATATTTCATTCTCCTTCTCTTTTTAGGATGTTCATCCTTGTCATCTGCCTAAAATATTCCTTCCTCAATTTCTTTCTTTTTTTCTTTCTTTTTTTTAAGGATTCATTGATTTTATTTAGAGAGAGAGGGGGCTCACAAGCAGGGGGAGGGGCAAAGGGAGGGAGAGAGAGAGGGGGCTCACAAGCAGGGGGAGGGCAAAGGGAGGGAGAGAGAGAGAGAGAATCTCAAGCAGGCTCCAGGCTCAGAGTGGAATCTGAGGTGGGGCTTGATCCAACAACCCTGAGATCATGACCTGAGTGGGAATCAAGATTTGGTCGTTTAAGCCACCAAGCGCACCCCTTCCCATTTCATTTCTTTTTCCTCCCCCACCCCCCTTTTTTTTTTTTACTTTAGTCTACTCAAGGCATACTAAACAGTAGCACTAGTTAATGCCTACTCCTCTTTCGGAGCTCAGCTTATATTTCTTCAAAGAAACTCATCTTGATGTCCTAGATAAGATCATACTCTCACTCTCTGTTGAGTGTTTGAAAAATTGCTGTTAAAACAATGAAAACATGAATGAATGAGAAAGGGATGAATGAAAGAAAGGCAGAAAGGGAGGAAAGCAGTTTTCTTTTGGTGTGCCCTGTCTCCTATTTAACATTCCACAAATCTGTGTGAATATGTAATGAGAATTCAGGGCCAATTTACTTCATGCTCAGCCATCTACAGCTGCCAAAAGGAATAACTCCTAGGCTGTTAAAGAAAACCCATAAGATGTCTATTATATATTTTATGTAACATACTAACTTTATTCTTTAACTTTAATTGTATTATAATTAACTTACTCTAATTGTGATTTGATTTTTTTTGATAGTTCTCTTCTCAACTCCCATATTATTTTATTTGTACATGTTTTTTGGCATATCTTAATTTTTATTTACATTCAAATTGTTTCCATCTAATTTTTTCTAAGTTCAACTTTGTGAATGTTTATCTTATTATCCATAACATACTCTTTTGCATCACCTAATTCATGTTTTTTTTAAGTAAATAGTATCCTTCAAAGTTATCAATTTCTTCAATAGCCTCTTTACCTTGAGTGCAGTGTTGTGTCAATTCTAAAGGAAAGGTCTGTGGGCCTGTGGGCAGGGTCTGTGAGGTTGGAAATGATCAGAGTTCTTGAGCAAAACAAACTTCACACATATGGGGAAGCAGTGTAATATGTGGCAAGGTGCTCCACTAAATCCTAGCTCTGCAACATACTCTTGTGTGACTTTGGACAACTTATTTAATATTTGGAGCCTCATTTTCCTCATCTCACACATGAGAAATAATTCATACTCGATTTAACAAATATTAATGGAGCACTTATAGGCCACGTTCTATAGACATTGATGATATAGTATAGACAAGGTCCCTGGTCTCAAGAATTTACATGCTGTTGACATAGAAAATACACATACAAGCAAATAAGTTAATTTCACATAACAAATCTGGAGAAAATAAGTGGAATAATAAATGGTAGAAGTGACTGGAACATATGGAATTCTACTTTGAATTGAGTAGTCAGGGAGTTTCTTTGAAATACTTTTTGAGCTGAGACGAATGAGGAAAAAAATCTGAGAGTGGTGCAGTCAGAACAGCAAAACACAAAGTCTCAGAGGTGAAATATACATGAAAGAAAAAATAAAGACTTGCGTGGCTAAAGAAACATCAGCAAAGACAGAATGTAGGAGGAAATGTCATTGAAGAAGGAGGTAGGCTCCTGATAATGTAGGCAATAAATTTAGTAAGGTGTTTGGATTTTATTCTAAGAGCAAAGGAAGTAACTGTAAGATTTTTAAGTAGGAGGATGACATAATCTTATTTACCTTAAAAATATTCACCCAGGAAATGCAGAAAATGGATTGGGGTAGTTAAAAGGCACCTGCAGGAGCCCAGATAAAATGAAGGTAGCTTTGACCTGATTGCAGCACTAGATATGGTAATAAATGGGTGAATTTGGCATGTAATTTGGAGGAGGAGCCAAAACAATATGTGTGGAAAGGAAACTGCTGTCCTGTGCATTTTTAGAAGCTTCAAAATCCCTGGGCACACGTGTCAGTAGCACCTCCAGTCTTTTTAACAGGTAATAATATCCACAACACGGTTTTAACAATTCCTAGAGGGGCAATACCATCCCTATTTGAGATCTATGGAACACCTCAGAGAGAAGGTCATCTCATATTCTGTGTGCCTTCCTCTTCCTAGCAAATACAGAAGCTGACACAGATGAGATTCTTAATATATGTTTATTAAATAATAAAATATAATAATCAACACCATCTTAGGTTTTCCATCGTGTCAATTAATTTTCACAGTGATCATGTTGGGAAGCAGGTTTCTACTCTGCATGTGGGGGAAATGGAATCTGGAGGAGGTTATGTACATAGTCCCAAGTCACAAAGAAATAGATTAAGTCTATTTCTGTCTGATTCATAGGCTCAAGCTTTGGTAATTCACCAGGATATGTGAATAAATAAAAGATGCAGTAAGTGAATAAGTTAATTTCTGTGAATCATGTCAGTGCTATATGTTGGTATAATGAAGCACAGTAAAGGCTAATTTCCACAAGGTGGTTCATAGACAGCCTATGCAACATTTAAATTCCACACACATTTTAACTTTTCATAGAGTTAGTTTGGACTGCCTCCAAAATCCACTGACAGGCCTGGGAACATTGCAATGACCTCAGTGAAAAGGTTTTCCATCTGAGAAGAATGGATCACTCAGTTTACCACAGGTATAGGTTACACCAGTGCTCTCAAGAAATCTGGCTCTGAAAGAGGGAAAGAGTATCTTTTAGGTCTGGCCCTTTCATTTCCCAATGTAGTGCATGTATATCTTACATTATCTACTTGTGTTACTTTTGTTCTTTTTTCAGAGGTGATAGTTATTTCATCTTATCCTTAGATAAGGGGATTTTAAGAGAGGTATGCATCCATGTTCACATTGCTAAGACCAATCAACAGTTTATCTTTTCCATTTTAATATTTGAGAAATTTGGATGTGACTTTCACCTGATGTCAGAAGATGTCTTTTCCAACCTTTTGGCAGAGAAATTGGAAATTTAGTTGTTATTGCCTTGGATCAACGTTAAGAAATGAACTGGAATTACAATTGATGCTCAAATTGCAACTTGCTTAGGATGTAGTTAACAATATGAAACAGGGTGACAATCAACAAGTTACTGTGTGTATAAAAATGTGAGGAAATAAAGATACTAGATTTAAATATACCATAAGTGAAGTGTATATTCATTGTTGGAAAGATGATCATACTTCTTAATTTTACTATAAGACATCAGTGTTTTTAAAACTTTGGAATAGACTAAAGAATTTGTTAGAACACAGATTCCTAGGTGCTACCCCTAGATATTCTGACTCTGAAGGTCTACATGGAGCAGCAAGAGGAGGGGGTAGTGTTTCTACATAGCTCAGCTGCTGCTGCTCTGCACAGCACACTTTGCAGTGATTGAGAAGGGAAGATACATTTGCAGATATTTCTTAAATATGCTTCTGATTATTTAACCTTGAATCTATCTAACCTTGAAAGTTGAGGTAGAAAGCATAAGCAAATATTAAATATTCAAAGTCAGGTTTATTAATGTATAATTTATATAAAAGTCACCCTTCTTAATTTTGCAGTTTGATGAATTTTAAAAGTATATACAATCATGTAATCATGACCACAATCAAGATATAAAAAAATTTCCATCACCTTCAAAAATTCCCTTCCTCCCTTGTAGTTGATCTCCTCTCACCTCTAGTTTTTGGCAACTACTGATTTTTCACTATGGTTTAAATTTTTCTAGAATGTACAATAAATGGAGGTATAGTATATGTGAATTTTGAGTCTGGGCTTCCTTTTTAAAAAAATATTTATTTTTTAGGGAGAGAGAGAGAAAGAGCACATGAGTAGGGGGAGGGGCAGAGAGGGAGGGAGACAAGCAGACTCCTCACTGAGCAGGGAGCCTGACTTGGGGCTTAATCCCAGGACCCTGAGGTCATAACCTGAGCCCAAACCAAGAGCTGGACACTTAACCAACTAAGCCCACCCAGTCACTCCAAGGTCTTCTTTTATTTAGTTAGCTTAATGCTTTTGAGTTTTAGCTATGATGTTGCACGTTGTAAATATAAAGAATTTGTTTCTTTCTGCTGCTGAGTCGCATTCTGTTATTTACTTTTTTCTTCATTCTCTAAAAGAAGGATGTTTGGGTTGTTTTGGTTTTTCACTATTATGATTAAAATTGCTATAAATATCATCATATAGGTCTTTGTGTGATATTAAATTTTGAATAAAAATCTAAAAATATTTTTATTTCACTACCAAAAATATCCAGAATTAGATAGTAAATATGTATTATTTCAAGTACGACATGAATTATGAGGAAACTTGTATTGTCAGAAGGATATTCTCCTAAAGTAGGACAAGCATTTGAGTGAATATCTGCTATATCCTGTGTCTTCTACTTGGGTTTAATATGAATAAATCAATAGGAAAAAAGCCCCGAGTATTTATCAAACCCATGTATTTAACATATACACAAATAATAACTCACCTAAACCTCTTAACAACTCTATTAGATATTAATAATAATTAATAATAAAGTTCACATGAGGAAGTTGAGTACATTAGACATTAAATAACTTGCCCAAGTCATATAACTAAGGGGCAATAGCCAAGATTTAAACTGACACAATCTGACTTTAGGACCTAGGAACTTAATCCTTCTGCCATGCTGCCATCTGTATGCCTGACATTCAAGCGTATAGAGAAAATGCACTATAAAAAAGCAGGCCCTGCTCTGAAAATCAGAATTTAGGAGAAGTGCTCTAAGAATTCTGTGAACTGATAACAGACCACAGCTGCTACAGGTAGTCTTAAATCCACCTCATCACTGGGTCCTAAGCTGAATTCCTTTGAAACTCCCTGTAAGGAACAATAAGGAACAAATCAAATGAACTACAGTCCTGCAGGAGTCATCAATATTACATCCATTGATAGCCACACCCATCCTGAGAGGCAACATGTTTGGATCAGTGAGAATTGTCAGATCTGAGAACAGAGTTCAGCAGTGGGCAGTTGGGATAATGGGTGCTATTTCCATCAAGTCCTTTAGAATACACAACTTGTTTATTTTTAAATGTTCTGTGAAAAGGGTGCCTAGTTCAGCTGAACCATATTGATGAGCTAGAAAAATTCTTAAGTTATTGAGCGTAGCAACAGATCCCTACATATAAATGTGTGTTTTTGCTATTATAGCACATACAAAAGGGTTTTGATTATATGAGCAAAAAGAATTATCCATCACATGTCAGGCAAATACAAATAATGGTAGTTTAAATGGTTCCTCTAATAAGGCAGAAAATCATCAAACCTAGTATAGGTTAGCATGAGTTATCCACATGTCATAAGGAAGTGTCACTTTACCAATAAATATCTATTAATCAATGTCTTCTGTTTGAATTTCTAGAGCAATTGTTTACCTTGTAGAGATATATAATTCAATTAAAAACCAACTGATAGTTTAACCAATAGAAATGTATATGAGACTACTATTTGTTCTCTCTTCCCCCAAAATCTGGTTCTGCTTTCACTGAGGCACAGAGCTCAAGTATATTGTCTAAACTCCCTTGGCGAGTATGGTATTACTGAGTTCTTGCAACATTAATATGGTTGGAAATAATGTACACCATCTCCCAGGTCTGTCTCCTCACCCTACTGGACCTCTCAAACCTTCCTGACTACATCCCTTTGCTCCATTCCATTTCCAGATATGTGTGGGAATAAAGTAGAGGACACTGGTGCCCTAGAAAAACAAAGAAATCAACTGAAGGAAAAAGTCTGGTTCTCTGAATGACTGTATGGAGCAAAGCCCTTCACCACTATATTGAGCTCTGAGATGAGCTAGAAGAAACTGGGGTAAGCCACTAAGGTTTGCTTCTAACTAATATAGTGCTTTAAAATTATACTATCAATCCTAAAAAGTGCAAGATCATGAATGTGACTTGTGAAGGAACATTTTAACTTGATGTTATAGATAATTGCTCAGAGGTAAATTGATTCCTAAAAATTCTGTGAATAAAGTTGAGTCTCAAAGTGAGAGAGTGGTATCAGTGAAGAAAGAGGACAGTTGTATGCTAGGATTTCTAGTGTGGTAGTAACTATTTGCTTAAAAAGATTTTTTTTCTTGTTTTCTGCACGTGAATTATAATTTTCAGTGAATAATTTACTTACTCATCAGTATTTCCCTTTGTTAGACATTGATTCATCTTCAAATTAGGTTTGCATTTAAAACTTTTGTCCCTTTATTTTTTTAATGAAGTAGGGTTGTTTGTTTATAAAATAGAGGTGAGAAAGATTGACCATATTTTGTTATCTGAAAACTTAAGCTTATACCAATTTAAAAGATTTTTAAATTTTCAATTAAAATTTATATAGATAATTGTAGATTAACTTGCAGCTTTAAGAAATAGTACAGATAGGGCAGCCTGGGTGGCTCAGCAGGTTAGCACTGCCTTCAGCCCAGGGTATGATCCTGGAGACTTGGGATCGAGTTCTACATCAGGCTCCCTATATGGAGCCTGCTTCTCCTTCTGCCTGTGTCTCTGCCTCTCTCTCCCTCTCTCTCCGTCTCTCATGAATAAATAAAATCTTAAAAAAAATAGTACAGATAGATCCTTCATAAACTTTGACCAATTTCTCCCAACAGTGACATCTTGCAAAACTATGGTACAACATTCACAGCTAGGATATTGATATATAATGATTCATTTCTTAAAGATTATTCATAATTCGTATTGCTGTTATTTAACTTCAAGGAATTTTTTCATGATATAGCATCTGTCAGCAAAGAAACATTTATATAAAGTTCTAGAGTTGCTCAGTATCACTTGTTTCTTTTTGATCTTTTAAATTCAAGAACAATTAAATATAATACTCAAAGTAAATGAATAAAGTAAATAAATAATGCATTTTAAATCGCAGGACATGGATACATTATAGAGGGATCTTCATTATGTATTTCCTGTGCAGTTTGCAACTAGATATGCTTTATGTTAGCATCCCCTCATACTTATGTATCTTTATTGTAAAAATCATATATCTATTTTGAAATGCATGTATTTACATATTTTATCATTCTAATAGATAAAATAGAATATATATTTGACTTAAATATTTTTATAGTGGCACCTGGGTGGTTCAGTGGTTGAGCATCTGCCTTTAGCTCAGGTCATGATTCCGGGGTCCTGGGGTCGAGTCCTGCATCAAGATCCCCTCAGGGAGCCTGCTTCTCCCTCTGCCTATGTCTCTACCTCTCTCTCTGTGTCTCTCAAAATAAGTAAAATCTTAAAAAAATATTTTTACAGGATGCTAAAATCTAGATGATGAGATGGATGGTTATAAATTGGTTCAGACATAAACTAAGGCAACAGGGGCATATGTTTGTAATTCGGTGGCTATATTTTCCTGAGGTTCTACAGTCTCGGGTTCAGAGCCCTTATCTAGCCTCCATTTACTTGCCAAAAAAGCTACCTCATCTTTGTTATGCAGAGAGACACTGATTTATAAGAGCTATAATTTCAACCAGACAACTGTGGTGTCTACTTCTAATACATACGGTATTGAATGGCAAGTTAAGTAAAGAGAAGATGCCCCAAAGAGTACACTCATTATTCTTTAGCCTGGGGGTACCATCCACTTATTAAATAGCAGATTTTGAGCTTTTGTGTGCTGTCGACACGTTAAGACAATCAAGTCAATGCTACTGTCAATTACCTTGCCAAATGTCATACTACTTTTGACAAATATCTAAGTTGACTACTGGAAAGTTCATTCAGTGCAACTTTAACTTTCCTTGTTACCTAAGTTCTTTTTTGTCTAAAGACCACTTAACCTACAGAATAGAATAAACTTTTCAAGTCCAGGAAAGAAAATGAAATAATAGAAACAAATAAAAAGACATCCATTAGGTGCAATCTTGTACCAAGTGTTCATTTTTTCCCCCTTAAAGAATGTCAGTCATGCAAAGTCAAGTCAAGAAAGTTTAAACTTTGACAATTTTTAATGGAATGGTTTCAAATTTATAGTGAGTTTTTTTTTTAAAACCCTTTCTCCAGGATTAGACTATCTGGCTTAGTAACATTTTCTATTTTTATATTAATTTCTCAAAGGATAGTAGCTGAGTAGGTTAGTTTCTATAGAACTACTTACCATTTTAAAATTTTATGTGTGATATGATTTACTATCTTGGTGGTAGCAGGCCTCAGAAAAATTCCCTCAATTAAGTGAATTTATATTTAGTTTTTTCATTTTTTGATTTTTCACTATTTAATGGATTTGAACTCAGTATCACAATGTTAAAATACATCAGCTCTTAAACATACTTGTTAATATGAGAAATGTAGTATAATAAATGGTAAATTGATCAAGCTCAATCTGATAGATAAAAATACATTTGTATAATTCAACATAATCAAAGCTTTTCCTTATAGTAGGTATATTTTCCTTCAAATATTTAAGCTAATCTCTGTACTAGGACACTGAAAGGCTTGTAAAACAAGCCTTCAGAGCACTTCATGGCCATATTTCCTTTCAGATATGGCTTTGCTTTGCAGGAATGAGATTTTTTTTTTTTTAACACACTATTGCTATGTCTCATTCAATTTATAATAAGTTGTTGGTTTTTTCCTGGAACTCAAAAACAATTTTTAAGAAATAAAGCTATGTAAAAAATATTTTCAACACTAGGACAGTTGGGCCAGCTTTATTTTTGGTACAGAGCTATATGCTATATTCAGTAATGATAAACTTATTTACTTTGTCTTTATGACCAAATGCTTATTTTTATTAAAGGGTTGGTCACAACTTAGTATCAAAATGAAGGAGACAGGTTTAAGAGAAGAGGACCAGCAGTGCATGCAACAAGACATATACCATGCAGAAAGCTAAGAAACAAATGAGTCTATGGTACAGAATACATATATAAAACAGATAAAATTTAATGAAGATTTAAAATTTGCATATGCTTATCTAACTCTATCAATTTGTTAATAATTCAATATATTCCATCATAAGTACTAAGTTTTATTGAATTAGTCTGGATATTTACATTATTTGCATTTTTCATTACTATATAAGTAATATAAGATACACCATGTAAAGAAAATTCAGACTCATGTCCATGATCTCTAGACATGAAAGGGGTAGTTTAAATGTATATATTACTAGAACTTCTGTTAATGCTCTCTAGAAAGCTGATTTTAATTTATAATATCTTTTGTTTTTAATTTTTCATCACAGAAATTTTCAAACTTATGCATAGAGAAAATAGTATAATGAGCCAGCATGTACTCATCACTCACCTTCCACAATTATCAGTAAGTAGGTGGCCAACTTTATTTCATCGGTTCTACCATCTGAGTCTCCCTCCACCCATACCACCTTCCCATGGTATCTTGAAGTAAATCTCCAACATTGCATCATTTACTCCATAAACATAAAAATATGAAAAGCATATTTTTAAATTCTCAGAGTAAACTTAAGAGCATAAATATAAGATCAATAACCACATAAAAGATCACTCAAGAAGAATAAGAGATTCCAAAAGTATTAATTCTTATAATACAGAGATACTCTGTATACTCAGGAGAAAGTGGGGAGATCATCTAAAGAAAACAATATAACAGCATAGCATAATCCATGATAAGACTACATTTAAAATATATGTGTAGAAAAAAAATAAAAGGACATTTAATCAAGGGCAGAGAGAAAGGAAAGATTTGAACTTCTAAGAATAGTGTCAAGTGGGCTAAAATCCAAAATGCAATGACAATTGGGATAAAAGCTAAGGGGGAGGAAAAAAAGACTTTTATAATCAAGTTTGCAACAAAGGCAACAAAAAGAACTAGGTTCAGCTCTTGGCAGATGATGTCATAATGAGCAAGAAAAAGGTAATTGAGTAGATTTACAGTTTCTTTTTCTTTCTTTCTTTTATAGTCATTATTAATAGTAGTAATTCAAGTTAGAAATGGTAGAACAAAATGAGTACAAGGGAATTTTTTTAGCTCAAGACAAACTGAGAGATAGTAAGACAACCTTACCCTATAATAGAGTTCATATCTTAGATCTAAACATCCAATATCCAGCAGATAAAGTCACAGAATCATCATCACTAATATTTCAGGAATTTATATGGGTTAATATTGGTTCTATAAGATGTAAGACAGATGAACATTGGCTCATTTTTCAAACAGATAATAACTACAATCTATAGTTGAGTAACCATGCTATTAATACTAGTAGTTTCCTTATGTTTGATAAACATGCCATGCCAAAATAACTCATTTCCTCTTAAAAAATGTACTAAGAGTTCATGAGAATGTTGTAGATCCTTAGACAAATGTTCCTTAATAAACCCGTGGATGAGATATTTTAAGGATGAAAGTGTTTTCTTAACCTGGGCCACTCTACCTTAAAGATAATTTAATGGACCCATGACAACCTACAGGCATTTCTATCGGCCAGGACAAACTACTTTGTCCTCTTTTCTAGCCCACCATTTTTTAAATTAGGATTTTGCATGGAGATGTAGAAGTCGAGTTTATTGGAACACAGAGAGCTGAGAGGAACAGTCAATACAGTAAGATTGAAAAGAGCAAGATGAAATATGTTAAAATAAAATAATATATTAGAGGCTTGAAAACTAAGAGGCTTGAAAATCCTCTTAGTAGACAAAACCAGTTAAATCACATAAGCAAAACCTACTCTAGCTTATTTCATGCACAGAAGTGAAGCTCGATTTAAATTATTTTTTGCAAATACCTCTGATAATCATAAATGAAATTTAAGTTGTCTTCCTAAAATGATATAAGATAATCACTTTTAAGTAATCCCCTGCTGTCTGGTAACTTGCAACAACCAATCATTATAAAGATTAAAAAACTTCTTTCACTTTATAAGCCATCCTGTAGTTACGCTTCTGAGCTTCAAACCAGTTTTGGGTTTGAAGTCTCCTTGTTTGTAAACTGAATCTCACTCCATAAAATATTCACATCAAGTAAAATTCTCTGAATTTTCTTTTAACAAGAATAATAAGAATAAATGTAAACCTCTTCAAAAATCAATTTTGAGAAACAGAAAAGCTTAGGATCAAATTAAGAATTTTATTAAAAAATACACTCAAATACTTTGGTTGACAAGAAGCTCAATGTAAGTCATTACTCTGTTGTGACTTCCAAAGACTCTGTTGGAATATTTTTAATCGAGGTATAATTGATATAGAATATTAAATTAGCTTCAGGTGGACAACATAGTGATTTGACATTTGTAGACACTGCAAAATGGTCACCACAATAAGTAGAATCACCATCTGTCACCTTATAAAACTACCGGTCCAATTTTCATATGAGTAAACTACGTTGTTCATAACAAGCGGCAAAATGATTAAGAGCTGTGAGGTTCAGAATCAGAGAAAAGTGGTATTAGTCCTGTCACTTTATGCAAAAGGTACTTTGCCTCTCTGTGCCTCTCCTTGACATTGCCTACAAAGCTCCTTGGCATCTGGCCCCTGCCTAATTCTGAATCACCCATGGACCCTGCTGAGTCTTTTCTAGCCCCAAAGGATGGCTTGCTCTCTCTAAATATTCCTAAATCTTCCAAGCTCATCTCACCTGGGGCCTTTTCTGCCAGCCATCCTCTTTCTGGCTCACTGTCCCATTAGGCATTTACTTAGCTCACTCCTTTACTTCATTCAGGCTTGTTCAAATATCACCTCTCTGTGCGAGCCCTGTCAGACCTGCATATCTCACCTTTATCCCCCACCATTCCTCAGCATTCCCTGTCCCTTTCTGGACTTTTATATTCAATAGCACGTATCTCTTATATTATTTTCTCGTTCAATTGCCTGTTTCCTCCACAAGGGTCCAGAGAATCCATAGTACTAATGCTCATGTGATAATTACTGTATACCAGGCACTCTTTTGTTTCACATATATTGCTTGATATTATTTAAGATAAATCTTAAAGTCCCATTTACAATTGATGAAACTAAAGAATTGAGAGGCTAAGCAATTTTCTCCCACATCACTGAACTAGTAAATAGCATTCAAATACAGAGTCTGCCTTCAAATCCAGTAAGTCTGACTCTGGAGACCAAGCCCTTAACCGTTATGCCATTGGACCTCACTGTAGGGACTAGCTAACACTTTGTTGGATGACTAAATATAAAATTGAATAAAATGGTACATTAAAAAGTATGCATTTCAAATATCTCAGCCAGTGCAAGGCATATAGCAAGTATGCAATAGATGTTCACAATAATAACATATTTATTATTACTCAGCATTGGTGAGACATTTTTGGAATATGATACTCAATTCTATTTAGAATTACTTGACATAATGGAGCATATCTGCTAAAGAGTGCCTCAACTGATGAAAGTTCTGGGAAGAATGTCATTTGATAAAAGGTTTCTGAGCTTGGGAATTTCAGGCTGGTGAGAAGTCTTAATGTAGCCTTCTAATGTAGGCTTCATATTCTTCAAATTTTGTAACGCCCCAGAGGGCAGAAAAAAGATGTGAACACAAGTTGTAAGGAACTGTATTTTCAACACCTCATAAGGATGAACTTTCTCATAAATATTGATGATCAAAGTGTCCTGGGAAGCCTTTTTAAATAGTGATCTCTGTAAAATCCAAGTATAAGCTTAATATTGGCAAAAGCTATCTCAAATTCTGCTCTAAGAATGTCTACTTTTATAGCCTTTGCCTTAGATCTATCAGATTGTGAAAGTACTTTGTTATCAGAGGAGTATTTGTATCATTTCTTTATAAAATGTACAGAAATCTTTTTAGATTTACAGACCTAAGAAAGAAGCAGGGAAACAAAGGATGAGGAAAGAAAGGGAGCTAGCAGGTTAGGCATTTTCTCATTGTACTCTCACAACAGTCTATGAAGTAGGTGTTATTCTGATTTCATGCACGAGGTTCAGGGAATTGAATAATTTATTCAGGTGGGTTGCAGATCAAGTAAAGGCAGGTATGTAGTTTGACCACAGGTCAGTCTGATTTAAAACCTGTACTCATTCTACCACATTGCATTATTAATATTCTTCTTCCAGAAGAAATAACAAGATAGAATCACTCATAGTCTTTACTCAAAACTGCAGTAGGTCTAACAATAGGCTGACACCTTTTGGTTTCCCTAATTACATTAATTTGTTTGGCAGAAAACCTCTCTCCCCTATGCAAACAAGAACAGTAATTCAGTATGGAAAATACTCCTTTGAATGAATAAAATTCTATGGAGCACACATAAAAATCCCTCCTTATGGAGATATCCTCAAATTTCTCCTCAATGTGTAGATCTGACCAATGGGCACTGAACACTGAATTTTTTAAAAAAGATTTTATTTATTTATTCACGAGAGACAGAGGCAGAGACACAGGCAGAGGGAGAAGCAGGCTCCCCACAAGCAGTCCAATGCAAGACTTGATCCCAGGACTTCAGGATCATGCACTGAGCTAAAGGCAGATGCTCAACCACTGAGCCACCCAGGCATCCATGAACACTGAATTTTTAAAAGTCTGGTAGCTTAAATTTGAATTTGAGTTTTGAACAATTCCCTCACTACTTCAGCATATGAAGTGTGACATATGAAACACAATGATTTTGCTTCAAACACACAACCTCAATAAGTGTTTGAAATATTAAGGCTGGTGTGTTTTAATTAATAATGTCAGTGAGAATGGTCACTTCCATTTATATATTCTTACATGCTTTATAATGATAAATTTCTGCTCCTTTTTCTGGGGATGCTTTCTGCTTATGGTTATTTAGCTAATTTTCTTCAACTTTATTCTCTTCTCCATGATCACGCTCTTTCATATAAGTAAAAGCAAATACAACTTCTTCTTTCCATAGGTTCAGCCCTATAGCTTTTATTTTTCCTAGTAAAAATATCGTGATGTTGATTTGACATGTTTTGGTGACATTATAGCTCAGTTGTTCTCTAAGGTGACCAACTATATTTGATCAAGAGAGGGGAAAAAACAGGTTTTTAATATTGTGTTGTTTAATCTATTGATTTTTGGTTGATCTTTTATTTGACAAGAAAGATATTTTAAAAGTTCAAATGAATTTCAAGGGACTTGGCATATCATATTTATAATAACTCATTTCTTCTACCTAGACTTTGTGGAAAAAATATTTTGTTCTTTTTACTTCTCTAAATCAAGAAATCAAAGTCACAATCCAGATCTGGTACTTTAATGATATGATTCACTGTCAAGCATAACGAAAATTAATCAGAAAATAAATGAAGGCCATGTTTCAAAACATTAGTTCTATTATATCTGTCTAAAGGAATACTAGCAATGGAGTAGAATATTTGCTACAAAATGGACACACTGAGTTTAGAAATGAGCTTTAATGCATTCTTAGAATTGAATAGTTTTGCTTTTTTAAAAATATGGTTATGACAAGGACAGTCAATCTTATTGAGAACTGTGGAATATAAGGATATAGAACCTTTCTTATTATGGCTTTGATTATTTTACATACTATTATTCTTTTACCTTTATTGAGGACTGTTCTCTAGTAGCTCAAAATATTGCCACATATAATATCTCTTCCATAACAAATATGCCCTTGGCACAAAAGAACTGCTATCTCTGATTCTAACTCACATATAAGAAACTGAGATTTTAAAAATGTAAAAAATCTTGTTCAAGGTTAAGAAGGAAATTTCCCATTAGAATTGGGAATCAACCTCACACGACACCGTTCCCTGTCCAGTGCTATTTCCATCCAAGCGCCACCATTTTAAAACATTTACGGGGCACCGGGGTGGCTCAGTTGGTTAAACATATGCCTTTGGCTCAGGTCGTATTCTCAGGGCCCTGGATCGAGACCCAAGTTGGACCCCCTGCTCAGCAGGAACCCTGCTTTTCTGTCTCCTTCTGCTCTTCTCCCCTTCTTATGCTTGCTGTCTCTCTCAAATAAATAACAACAACAACAAAATTTACTAATGTGTACTCCTTATAGGTCAGTTCATTTTCTGAACAATTCATTTTTTTGAAAAAACTGTCTGCTACACAAGTATTGCCGAGTCTTGAAATTACTATCAATTTTCAAATCAAAGAATGCTTCCTCTTTCCTCAAAATAAATTCAGTAGTCTCTTTATATTTAGAAAGAACATTACTGTGCAGTTATGGCATTCCTGATAATTCTATCATGGCTGCCTAAAGACAACTCTCAGAATTCAAGAGGCCAACAAAAGGGTTGGGAATGGGTCTCCGAGGTTAGACTGCATGGGTTTTAAGTTCAGCCTTACCATTCTCTGGCTATGTACTTTGGGCAAGTCACATGGCTGTTCTAAAGTTCACTCTCATAATTGGATGACAGAGGTACTTAATTCATTAGAGTTTGTGGATATCATGAAGGTAATATATAGATAACATTTAGCGTGTGGTTTGAAACAAGGCGAACACAAAGTCGTCACTCTGTTACATTCACTGAAGCACAACTCACTAAGGGTACATTTCAGAGCAATAGTCATTCTGTGAACACATGATCATTTGGTGAAAGAGAATCATTTAAGAAATCCAATTAATATCTGAAAATTGGTCAAAATTTACCAGATAAATGCAGCATCAAGTTAAAAAAAAAAAAACTTTGGGGCATATAAATAGGAATATTGAAACTTTTTAGAAACTTCTGATCTCAGGGTCTCGGATGAAAAAAGGTAGATTATGCCCCTTTCCCTCCCTACCATCAAAAATATGTATAATAATATTGACCCAGAATAGAAGTCCCCAATCTATTGTAGGAGTTACATTTACTTTACTTGAACAACAACAAACCCTCTAAAATGCTGAACAGATAAAATTGGATATAACAAGCAAGAATCATATTAATTTTCTCTATTGGTTCTAGAAGCTGAATTTTGAGAACTGAGTTGACTTGCTAATGGTGGTCTGGCTGCGTGCCATGGCAAAGCCCTGTGTCTTTCACTTCTTTTAGAATCTGTTGAAGACAAAACTGGGAAGACCCTTGGAAACATGATTTTGATTCAAGTTTTTCTTATTAGGAATACTCACTCTAAGGACGCCTGGGTAGCTCAGTGGTTGAGTGTGTGCCTTCAGCTCAGGGTGTGATCCTGGAGTCATGGGATCGAGTCCCACATTGGGCTCCTTGCATGGAGCCTGCTTCTCCCTCTGTCTGTGTCTCTGCCTCTCTTGGTGTGTCTCTCATGAATAAATAAATAAAATCTTTTTTTTTTAAAAAAGAATACTCACTCTAGTTTTTTCCTACAATATATCTGATATAAGACAGTTATTTTGGCCAGCCAGAACAAACAATAGGTGCTAGAATCTCAAGACTGTTTAGAGTATATTAACATTGCTCTTTATAGAGCATAACAAAATTACTTTAGAAAAGTGGGGAAGGTCATTGTCAACATGGTCCTCTAAGTGTGTTCTAATAGAAAAGCTAGGACATCACTCCATTGCAACTTCACATTACAAAGCATTCTACCTTCATAAATTCTGTTGACCCTTCTATATACTCTACTAGGTAGACTGAACAGGAATAATTATGTCCATTTTACAATTAGAAAATAGATGCACAGAGCACTTTTATAACTTATCTAAACAAGACCTAGATTTTGTTATTTTGAGTTCTTGCAAGGGTCCCCTTTCAGTACACCACACTGACTAAATCATGAGAAATATATGCAATGCACGGACTCCTCCTTGGTCTTCTTTGCTACATTTCCTCTAGTTAGTCTGGAAATACTGAAATCATCTGACTCACTTCTAGTCCCTCTTCTATATGCAGTCTTTCCTCGGGGCATCTCATCCACGCCTGTGGCTTTAAAGACTCCTCTAGTCTGATAATTTCCAAACTAGTTTCACCTGCCTATAATTTGGGATCTAGACTTGCCTATATAGCTGCTACTTTTACACTTGGAGCTCTAGTCAGCATCTCAAACTATTCAACGGAGGTCTTAATTCACCTCTCCACATCTGTTTATTTCTCATTTTTTTTATGTCACTATCTACAGTAACCCTTGATTGCTCCACTTTCCTCTACTTATCACACCCAATTCACTATTAAGTCTTATTACTTCTACAGAAATCCTGAATAAAACATGAAACACATTCTGAATGTGACAATTTATGTCTTTTTTCAATTGGAAATTTCTTAATTATATTTCTTCAGATACTACTGTACAGTTGTTGTTTTTTGTTTTTGTTTTTTTTTTTTGCCTTTTAAAAACACCATTATTTTATGTTCTCTTTCAAACTGTTGCTCTCATTTAAAATTTTTGTGTTAATTCTATTTTTTGTCATGGCTGGTTCTTACTCATACTGATTGTTTTTTTATGTAGTTTTTTCATCGTAAGCCCCTTTGTTTCTTTTTTGAAAAAAAATTAAAGTAACAACATCATAGCATAAGTGCACTCATATGTAATTTGTGCTCCAATCAATAATTATATATGTATATAATTGTGTAGCAACCACCTAGATCTGTAAATGATATAGTTTAACATATAATTTTCATTAATTTACATAGATAGGTAAACGCCTATATTTACACATAATTTACATAGATATATAAGCACTCCATGATACCTTACTTCAAGCTATTCATGTTGATAACATTGAAACATTGAACACATTGCCAGGAGGAGCTGTGCTGAACTCCTCCAACACACCAATAGGAAACCCTCTCACTTTCTTTGAATAAGATTCCCATTTTACCATGACTCGCTCCACCCTTCCACCACCTACCTCTCCAACTTTGTCGTATACCATTCTGCCATCATGTACTTTATTCCCATTACAGTCACATTGGCCTCCTTCCTATCTCTGGCATATGACAAATCCTGCCATGTGCCTGGACCTCTCCTGTCTCTGAATGTGCTGGTCTCTTTGGCCCAGTTCTTCCTCTGGCTACTCATTCCTGTCCTCTACAATTCAGCTATAAAATGTCACATACTCAGAAAGGCTTTCATCCAACCTACACTGGCTTCTCTCAGTCTTAGCTTAAATTTCTATTTTCTTATTGCACAGCGTTTAAGAAATCCAATTAATTTTTAAGTGGGATTGTCATTAGGCTACTTTAATTTATTTACCAAATTATTTATTGTCTCCCTCTGCACTAGAATTTAGGCTCCAGCAATGCAGAGGCCTTGTTATCTTATTCATCACTGTATCCTAGCATCTGGCTCAAAGCCTGACACAGAGAAGGTGCTTAGTGAATGTGCTGAGTGAATGCATGGATGAATGGTATAGTTATCTATCAAGGAGTGAGTGACTACTCTGGGGAGTGCAATTTCTAAATGGTATAAGATGGAAATCTACTAAATGGTATAAGATGGAAATCTACTAGTTCTAAATGGTATAAGATGGAAATCTACCATCTAAATGGTATAAGATGGAAATCTACTAGAAACTAAGCACATTTTAAGAATCTGGCGGTTCCCTTCACCCCTGCCCCAAGGGGTGGCATTAGAGGGTTTTGGGGTCAGATAACCATGAATTTAAATGCCAGATCTGCCATTTTATCTCTCTGGGCTTAAGCCTTTCTTGACTTCTAAGATGGAAAATTAACAGACATTTCTCTAAAGAAGACATACAAATGGCCAACAAACACATGAAAAACCGCTCAACATCCTTGTCACCAGAATACAAATCAAAACCACAATGAGATACCACTTTAAACCAGTTAGAATGGCTAAAATTATCAAGACAGGAAACAGGAAACAACGAATGTTGGTGATGATGTGGAGAAAGGGGAACCCTCTCACACTGTTTGTGGGAATGCAAGCTGGTACAGCCACTCTGGAAAAGAGTATGGAGGTTCCTCAAGAAGTTAAAAATAGAGCTACACTATGACCCAGCAGGTGACTACAGGGTATTTACCCCAAAGATACAGATGAGGCGAAACAAAGGGGCACCTACACCCGTGTTCACAGCAGTGATGTTCACAATAGCCAAACTGTGGAAGGAGCCGAGATGTCCTTCAACAGATGAATGGATAAAGAAGCTATGGTATATATACACAATGAAATATTACTCAGCCATCAGAAAGGATGAATACCTACTATTTACATCAATGTGAATGGAACTGGAGGGAATTATGCAAAGTGAAATAAGAATCAGGGAAGGACAATTATCATATAGTTTCACTCATCTGCAGAATATAAGAAATAGTGCAGAGGACCATAAGGGAAGGGAGGTAAAACTGAATGAGGGAAAATCAGAGAGGGAGACAAACCATGAAAGACTCTTAACTCTGGGAAGCAAACTGAAGATTGCTGGAGGGGAGGTAGGTGGTGGGTTGGGATAACTGAGTAATGGGCATTAAGAAGAGCACATTATGTGATGAGCACTGGATGTTATATGCAATTGATGAATTATTGAAAACTACATCTGAAATTAATGATGTACTATATGTTGGCTAATTGAATTTAAATAAAAAATTAAAAAAGAAAATACTATTTGCAATTAAAAATAAAATAAAATGGAAATAATGTTCAGAACTAAAATATCAGATTTTTTTTTAAGATTTTATTTATTTCTTCATGAGAGACAGAGAGAGAGAGGCAGAGACACAGGCAGAAGGAGAAGCAGACTCCATGCAGGGACCCTGACGTGGGACTCGATCCCAAGTCTCCAGGATCACACCCCGGGCTGCAGGCGGCGCTAAACCACTGCACCACCGGGGCTGCCCTAAAATTTCAGATTATGTATGATATGCCAGGCATGGCATGCCTGCTAGGTAATTGCTAATTGCTCTTATCACCAAGATATGTACTTTATGGTGGACCAGATTATAAATACACATCATTTCTCATATATGGTTTTATACTTATTTTAAAATCTACTCCTATTTTAAATTTTCACAAATTATTTCTCAAAATGCTCAAAAAAGTTCCACGTCACCCCTTCCCTACATCCTACAATATTTGAGAACAAGCATGACTAGTTTGATTTTACTGATGAAGAAATGAAAACAAATGTTAGGTTTCCAACAGTCACAAAGCAAAGCACTGGGCAATCTGGTCCTAGAACTGCTACAATCCATTATCTAATCTGGTGTGCTTTCGTCTGATATGTGTCTAGTATGAAAACTATCACAGGAGCATTTGGTATAACACAGTGGGCATGCAAAAATAATAAACCAGAGCTTCGACATGTAGAAGTCAGTAGATAAAAGTTCAATGATAATTGCTAAGAATTTAAAAGGTAAACTTACAGTTTTTACATTGGTTGTGTTTCTGTGGCTTGGATCTTGTTAACAGCAAGTATTTAACTTGTCCTGGTAATAAAACCAAGTCTGTTCCAAGATTACCCAACAACAGGCCAATCCAGAAGCTGAGACTTGGGGATGCTGCACTGTCCTAAGTGTTTCAGCTCCCTGTGGTCAGAAAATGCTGCCCTATTCTCTCTCTCCCCCTCCCACTCCCATTCTCCCACTGTCTCCTTCTAGGTCTCCCTCTCATTCCCGGTCCATTGATATTCTCACAGGCTGAAGTTACTGTCTACTGAGACATTAATACATTCCATTTTATTGTCAACTGGCTGAAAATGAATAAACAAATATTTCCAGCAATTTTATTTCCACTCACTCATGCTGACAACCTAGTTTATACCGGTACCTAGGATAATATATTTTTCCTCTTGTTTCTTCAGGGCTTTGTGTATAATGTGTTAATGCATAACAATCAGTGAGAAATAACTGAAAAATACTTCCAGTGTTTACCAACTATCTAAAGTCATTTGCTTCTGTTGACATCTCAGAAAAAATTATAAAAAAAAAGTCAGTTTTTTTTTTTTAAACTATCTTCATCAAGCTTGGCTATAGAGTATTTAGGTTTATTTTGTTTTCTTTTCTCCTCCCTCTCCCCTTACACCTAAGGCTACAGAAGTCATTTGCTTCTGTTGACATCTCAGAAAAAATTATAAAAAAATAAGTCAAAAAAATAAGTCAGTTTTTTTTTAAACTATCTTCATCAAGCTTGGCTATAGAGTATTTAGGTTTATTTTGTTTTCTTTTCTCCTCCCTCTCCCCTTACACCTAAGGCTACAGATATTACTTTGCTCCTCAACTATCGGAGTTGAAAAACTTAGATTCACAGATATATACCATCCAAATGCATATACCATCCAAATACAATTTGAGCTTTAGGAAATGTTGACAGAAAAAGTAGCATGTTTTTCATTTCATCAAAATAATATTTCTTAAAAAAATATTTCTTCTGTTCAGTTTCTAGAAGAGATTCTAGGGAAGGCATGTAGTGAGTGTCAGGAACCTGCTATGAGAGGACTGCTTGAATTTTGGCAAATGTCCAATATTAAGGCTTGAAGTTCATTATAAAAATGAAGGTGTGCCACTTCCAAAGCCTTGTTTTGGAATCTGAATCATGGCACTAAGGACTTCTAAGCTTCTGTAGCCATGTAAGCCTGGCATCAGGAAGAAAGATGGCTAAGACCAAAGCTCCTAGGAAAGGAGAAGATGCTGGGAGAGAAGGGTTTCATTTAAGCCAGGAGGAGGACACTGGTTGGAACAGGGTAATAAAGGAAGAGGGTAAGCTTTTTCTACTTTCCTACTGCCTTGAACATGAGTGTAGAGGCTTGGGATATCCTGAGCTCCTCCTGCGTTCTGAGCATTCCAACTAGGCCCATCTCCTCCCTGTCATTGGCAATACCACTGACCTTTACTCTTCTTCCAGCACCTTCTCTGTGGAAAGTGAAGCGAAAGAAATCATGGCTCCCCATACTTTTTTGACTTCATGAGCCCATCCACTCCTTGCTCCTTTTTTCCCTTTCCATTTCCAGTGGTAAAAGGTAGGAACAACGGGATTGAACTTTCTTATTCTATTGTATGGGTATATTGCAAATTTGTGGTTTAATATTGGCAACTAAGACTATATATTTTATCAACAACATCAGAATTGGAGACTATTTGTTGGAGTTACTGCTAGCTCCAGTAATTTTCCCCACATTCGCTCTGTCTCTTAGCAGAATCCAAGAGAAGAATTATTGAAACAAGAGAAAAGGCTTCTCTTTGTGGGGCTCGGTTCTGATAGTCATCAAAGTTTGCATCCAGGACAGTACAATATTTCACTCAATAAATATTTATTGAGTGCTGCCAGGCATTATTCTAGGTACTTGAAACACAGCAGTGAATATAATGGAGGAGATAAATAAGGTCCCTAAGGTCCCACCACAGTCTAGTAAGAGGACAGACAATCTGAAGTTAATAGAAAAATAACTTAACTTTCATAGTGGTAAGTGAACTGAAGGAAAGTAAAGAAGGTTAAGTAAGAGTTAGGGGCTCAGATTGGGCAGGATGGGGGAAATATTTGAGCTTGAACAGCAAACTGGAATAATATGGGAGGTAATTGACGAGCTCAACTTAGGAAAATGTAATATTCTTAGAAAGTTCATATGAAATAGTCTTTAAAGTCTCTCATTCCTATTGTACACAGTATTTTTTTCACGTTGAACACAGAATAGTGGGAGGTCCCAAATTAATGACAATTTTGAATCATGTTATTTTACGATTTAGTATTGTTGGTATCAGGAAATGAACCATTAATTTTTAAAAGTTAATATTTAAAAGCCTGGTCTTTTGGTCTTTAAGATAGTAAGTGTGCTATACATATCATATAGCAACTCCTGAACAGCATTATGTGGAAACTTTCCTGACAGCAACTACAGAAAAATGAGAGATGGAGCTCCTAAAGCTGCCCCAGCAAGACTGGGTATAAATGCCATGAGAGTCTGTGAACGAGTACAGAATGTTTGAGAAAATATGGAATAACGTAGAATCATGATAGTGAATTCTTACTCTCTGACTTGAGGGTTTTTTTTTTTCCCCTGAGAAAGAGGAACCAACCACAGCTTGTGTTTGAAGAAATTAAAAAAAAAAAAAAAACCCAAGAGTTACTTAACTCCCATTCTTTCCCATAAACAGGGTAGAGTACACTTGTACCCTAAAAGCACTGGGTCCTTACACTATAAGGATTGTCTCAGGGGTGTTTGGCTGGGAATCACTACAGTCATGTTGTTAACTTCTATAATTCTATAGCTCTCAAGAAAATTTCTGAATGCTTTGAACAAAAGCTACGTTGACACTGTGGGATTTAGTGTCTTTGTGTACTAAATGCCTTTTGGGGAAAGGCCTCTGGGATTTCACTGTCTTCCTTCTGCCTTTTAAAATCTAATATACTTCTATTTTACTGAGTTAGGCCAAGTTTTCTCCATGGTGCTTCTCAATGACATTTTCTTGAATTAGGTTAAATGCATCCCCTTCCTCTGTTGGGCCGTCATGTTCCTTTCACTTGGGTTTTGGGAACCTTAAATGATGTTAGGAACAGCATTTTTATACTCTCTCAATGTAACTGTAAATGGCAACAGAAAAATTTAGTGATAAAAATGCTAATAAGTTTATGGTTCTGGGCCTCACTTTCTATACCAATGAAATGCAGAAGTCGATATTTAAACTGTAAATTTTACAGGTCAATGAAAGGCAAAGTTAAGTGACTTATAAAAATAGAATTCACATAAAAGGTGCTAAAGAGAGGGTAGTTGTTTTGCTGTGGTTTGTGGAGGCAGCTGCAGCTGGACTTCTGTCTGGACTATTGGATGGCTTCCATTTTCCAGGTGTAAATTATGAAGCCCTCTGGCCTCAAGCTTTCTTCCTGGAAGGTCAAATTAATCTTTACATCTCTTCCCTGCCTTATCATATTCTAGCTACCATGTCCCAGTTTTAACCCTATTTTTTGAATGGATTAAGCTCAATACTACTTTAGGTCTTTCACACCTATTATAATTTTGTTTTGTTTTGTTTGTTTCTCTCTCTGCCTGGAGTGCTCTTTTTTCTCTTCTTATGCCCGGCTGTTTCTCAAAGCTCTTAATTAGCTTCTTGGTTCCCAACTTTTACTTATGAGCCACCATTCAAACTTGACCAGATGTTGAAGGAAAATCTCTAATGTTGAATGTGCCTAAAACTCAAAGGAAAAAAAGCTGCTTGAAAGAAACAATATATGCACAGAGAAAAAAAAAATCAAAGGTAAATTAAAAAACCAGTGACAATAACAAAAGAGTTATGTTTATATATTTAAAGAGTTATGAGATACTACAATAATGAAATACTGGATTGTATAGAAAATTCAACATTCAGAGAACAAAAAGAACTGTGGGAGTTAAAATATGTAATAGTAGAAATGAAAACTATAAGTTTACAAAGCATAGAACTAAGAAAAAGAGCATGCAAAGACTGAATAAGTAAATAAGAATCAATTCAGGATGACCCATATATGAATATTAGGAATTCTGGGGAAAAAATAAAAAACAGAGAAAATGAAAGCAAAGAATCCATCTAAAAAATAACTCAAGAAAACTCTCAGAACTGAACACAAAGTTGAGGACCAAAAGGGCCTATCGTGTGACCAGCACACAAGCTAGAAATGCACACATCACAGTAAAATTTCAGAACATGGGAGATCAAAAAATGATACCACAAACTTCTAGAGCAAAAAAAAAAAAAAAAAAAAAAAAGAGGCCAAACATAAAGGCCCAAGAGTCAGATGTGTTTCAGATTTCTCAATAGAAATACTAGATGATAGAGAACAATGGATTTAAAATTCTGAAGGAAAAGGATTTTTCTTTTTTTTTTTTAAAGATTTTATTTATTTATTCATGAGAGGCACAGAGAGAGAGAGAGAGAGAGAGAGAGGCAGAGACACAGGCAGAGGGAGAAGCAGGCTCCATGCAGGGAGCCAGACGTGGGACTCGATCCCGGATCTCCAGGACCAGGCCCTGGGCTGAAGGCGGCGCTAAACCGCTGAGCCACCAGGGCTGCCCGGAAAAGGATTTTTCTAACCAGTCAGCATATCAGGCATAAATGGCATAAGGACATGTTTGGACATGCAGGTCTCAACATCACCCAGACAAGAGGGAAACCAAGGAAGAATATGAAATAAAGGAAACAAGAGACCTAATACTGGCTAAGGTCAAGGAAAATAATGGTGCAAAAAGATTTTGTGAAGTCATCTTTTACCAAATTGGCAGAAACAAACAGAATACAAAATACATTGAACATCTTAAAAGACTCAAATAATGGAGAAAATTTTAAGGCTGAATAAGTACTGAGTACACCAGAAATTAAACACATGAAAAATCGAGATAATTGTTGAGGTCAGGGAGATAAGAGGTAAAAGAAAGGAAATATAATTACAATTTTGTAAATGGATCAGCTGTGAACACAAACATCCAATATACTGATATAAATTGTTATAACATTGGATGGATGGGAAAGTTGTAAGTATACATGGCAGGAGCAGGAGAGAGAAAGAAACTAAGCTCTTGTCTTCCACAGTCAGAAATAATAAAGCCTAAAAGAGAAATTTCAAAATTCATCTATGATATTTTAAAGAAACTGTCTTGGAGTCATTTTGGAATTATAAAAAAGTTGCAAAGGTAGCACAGCATTCTCCTATACACTTTACCCAGTTTCCCCTAATATTAACATCTTAAGGTACATTTGTCAAAACTAAGAAACCATCATGAGTACATTTCTATTAACTAAATCCCTTATTTTATTCAGATTTTACCAGATTTTCCATTAATGTATACCCCCCCCCCCCATCTCCAAGACCCCATCCAAGATGCTACATTGCATTTGGTTGTCAAGGTTCTTTAGTTTCCTCTAGACTGTGATGGTTTCTCTATCTTTCCTTGTTTTTCAAGACCTTGAGAGTTTTGAGGATTGCTGATTAGGTATTTTAATTTTGATGCACTCAATTTTGTTTATCTGATATGTTTTTTCATTATTAGACTGGAGCAATGGGTTTTTGGAAAGAATATCATGGTTGTGGAATATTATTTTTATCACATCATATTGGTTTACATGATATCCAGATGACATCACTGATCACTTGGTTTTGGTAGTATTTATTGGATTTCTCACTGGTTTTGTTTTGATCTACACTCTTCTCTTTGGAGACCAGTCACTAAGTCTAGGACACACTCAATGGGGAGCGGGAGAGGATAAACCTGTAGGGAGGTAGCACCTACATATATTACCTAGAATTCTCCAGTAAGGTTTGTTTCTTCAACCCTTTTAGTTGTTTATTCACTGATATTTACATAATTATGGGCTGTACATTTATTTTATAGTTTGAGTTATTATCCAATACTATGTTACTAATTTTGTTTCTCAAATTGTTCCAGTTTGGGCATTTGGAAGAGGATTCTGGTTGACTCCTGTACCCTTTGATATACCCTGTGCTCCTTTTGTGTTTTGGCACTTCCTTACTTTTTGGCATAACAAAATATTCTAGATTTATCTTCTATTTTCCCTGCCCCAGCTTTACAATCAGCCATTTCTCTAAGGATCTCTGGGTTCTTTAATTGAAGAACTGTATTTAGAAACTGGGGTTTAGGTGAACAATTAAAAAGTAAGGAAATAAACTTTTAAAAAGAGAATATAGTAATGAAGTAAATTTGAAGTTTCGTATTAACAAAAATATTTGCTTATACAATTTCTTTTTTTTTTTAATTTTTTAAATTTATTTATTTATGATAGTCACACACACACAGAGAGAGAGAGAGGCAGAGACATAGGCAGAGGGAGAAGCAGGCTCCATGCACCGGAAGCCCGACGTGGGATTCAATCCTGGGTCTCCAGGATTGCGCCCTGGGCCAAAGGCAGGCGCTAAACCGCTGCACCACCCAGGGATCCCTACAATTTCAAGTTGTAGAAACATTTTAGGATAAAAAAAGCCACTAATCTTACCTAGAAATTATTGATGTGTGAAAATTTGTTTAATGACTGTGTTATGGAGATAAAAATGAGATGAAAGAATAAGAAGAGAAAATAAATAAATTCTGATATAACTAGTGGTGGAAACAATGGGGTAAATATTAGGATTAAAAGATAATTTTTATGGGTTTGTTCTGCATTGTGTTTGGTCAACAAAGGGTAAGGATTAAAATTTTCTAATATGGATGACAAAACTAATGCAGAAACAATATGTAATAGTAAAAGAGGTAGCAACTCTCCAGATACATTTTTGCAATTTCCATTCAATCAAATATAAAGTGTGAATGAAATCTTGATTTGCCTTTTAGCCAGTTTTATCTCACAGGAACCAAACAAATAATGAGGAAAGCTTCTATATAAGATTTAACTTTAAAATAAAATGAATTATATTTTCTTTTGTCGATTCACACAGAACTTAATCTGTGCCTTTCTTTGGTTGTAATTATCACTTTTCATTGTGTATCACAGGCTTTTGTTTACATGATTTATCTTAGTAGAAGTCAAAATTCCTTGTAATTACAATTTGTTTTACTCAATATATTTCTCAAAAACCTGCCCAATTTAAGGCACATAATCTAAATAAACACCAAATAAAAGCATAAATTAATAAGTCAAGAGATTACTACCTGGTGAGACAAAAATTACAGGAAACTTAGAGAATAAAATGTTGTTTTGGTAAGTCTTTAATGACTATGGAATGATAGGATAAGTTGTTTAAACACTTTAGTTTTTAGGAGAGCTTTTTTTTTTTTAAATCCAGAGAATATATAAACATAATCCCATGGTTATGTATCAAGGAGTTTTCAAAACAAAATGAAACATGTTCAATTACTTTGCTCTCCTTTAAAGTATTGGCATGGTTTTTAGTGGGAAAAAATTACAATTAATATAATTTGAAATCATTGCTTATTTCACTTTTAAAATTATGTATATAATTAGAAATAAGGAAAGGTAAATATATTAGGGAATATACTCAATAATTTGTATTGCTAGGGGTATATAATCAGCAAAATCTGGAGATTCTTACACATTGAATAACTTGTATATGTGATCCAGAAAGAGCAATTGACAAACTGAGAAATCAGGGGTGGGGTTGAATGGAATGATGTCAACAATTATATTTGTAGAAAATTGGGAAGGTATTTTTTTTTTCTATAAAGGGCTAATATGATTCATGGACAATATTTTGTGGCCCACTTTTGAAAAATATTTCAGTTTTAGATACTTAGAAAAGATAGCAATAATTGTAAGAAGCATATTGTGCCTATTAATAAGTCATGACAAATTATCATTTTCTTAGTGACAGGGCTATTAGGAAGTTACAGACAATGTAATAGTATTTATGTATAAACTGTAATATGTAACATAAATATATATAAATTCAACATAGTGTTTTAAATTAGTTTTCTCAATAAGAGAATAATGTGCTGGATAAGAAAATGGAATAGGCTTTCAAATACATTAAGCATTGTATGCAGAATGTTATTACTTCATGCATTCATGTCAAACTTAAGTACGTACAGGTCTCTGTATTTAACCCTACCCTCAAATTCAATTTCCTTTTAGAGGCTTTACTGAATATTTGTTAAGTATACTTCACAAATTTGCATATAACCTAAAGCTGGAGAGAATATAAATAACTAAGGAGTAATTTTAGAGATATGAATATGCTTTTTGCTTTGGAGGGAACTGGATGAATAAGCAGTCCTATTAAGATTCAAGCATTTGACTATGTATAAGCTTAGTAGGTGTTACCTTTGGGTGTGGTTTTCAAGGTAACAGCAATACATGTTTGACTTGGTCAGACCAATGCACTGAGAGTATTTTGTTCAGCTTTGGGAATAATTTAGGAAAGACATTGAACTAAACCATTAATTCAGAAGAAAGTAAGTTTTAGAAAAAATGGCATCCAGAAACAATTAAAAGAGATGCTTAATTTAGAAAGTAACAATTCTAAGTTGATGTTAAATACTTGAAGGTTTTAATGCTTGTTTGAAGGGCAACCAGAAGCCATGAGGGTCTAATGCAGGGAGACAGATTTTGGCACAGTGTGAAAAAGGCTTTTAATAATTGGATTGTTTGGGGGAATTGCTCAGGGATTGCTCAGTCAGTTAAGCATTTGCCTTGGGCTCAGGTCATGATTCCAGGGTC